>NC_088398.1:74827015-74832015 GCF_034236695.1 Oncorhynchus nerka | reverse complement strand
TGAGGGTGTAGGGCTAGCCTACGTCTACCTGATTTCCTTGTGGACTACCTGCCTCCTGGTTTTACAGTGCTGGTAAGACGAGGGAGAGAGGGAGGGAGGTGGAGAGGAGTGAGGGTGTAGGGCTAGCCTACGTCTACCTGATTTCCCTGTGGACTACCTGCCTCCTGGTTTTACAGTGCTGGTAAGACGAGGTAGAGAGGGAGGGAGGTGGAGAGGAGTGAGGGTGTAGGGCTAGTCTACGTCTACCTGATTTCCCTGTGGACTACCTGCCTCCTGGTTTTACAGTGCTGGTAAGATGAGGGAGAGAGGGAGGGAGGAGAGAGAGAGAGAGAGAGAGAGAGAGAGAGAGAGAGCAAGGAAAGATATATATATATATATAGAGAGAGAGAGAGCAAGGAAGAGAGAGAGAGAGAGAGAGAGAGAGAGAGAGAGCAAGGAAAGATAGAGAGAGAGAGAGATAGCAAGGAAAGATAGAGAGAGACAGCAAGGAAAGATAGAGAGAGAAAGAAAGGAAAGATAGAGAGAGAAAGAAAGGAAAGATAGAGAGAGAAAGAAAGGAAAGATAGAGAGAGAAAGCAAGGAAAGATAGAGAGAGAAAGCAAGGGAAAGATAGAGAGAGAAAGCAAGGGAAAATCGAGAGAGAAAGAGAGAGTGAGCAAAGATAGCGATAGAGAGATAGAGAACAAAGATAGCGATAGAGAGAGAGAGAGCGATAGAGAGATAGAGAGCAAAGATAGCGATAGAGAGAGAGAGAGCAAAGATAGCGATAGAGAGAGAGAGAGAGCAAAGATAGCGATAGAGAGAAAGAGAGCAAAGATAGCGATAGAGAGATAGAGAGCAAAGATAGCGATAGAGAGATAGAGAGCAAAGATAGCGATAGTGAGAGAGAGCAAAGATAGCGATAGAGAGAGATAGAGAGCAAAGATAGCGATAGAGAGAAAGAGAGCAAAGATATCGATAGAGAGATAGAGAGCAAATATAGCGATAGAGAGATAGAGAGCAAAGATAGAGAGAGAGATAGAGCAGAGAGAGCGACGGAGAGAGTAGCTTAGCTTGGGCCAGTAACTGAAAGTTTGCTGGTTCGAATCCCAAGCCATCTAGGTGAAAAACACGTAACTTTAATCGCTGTGGATAAGAGTGTCTGCTAAATGCCTAGAATGTAGAGGGATAGAGAAAGCAGGAGAGAGACCAATTATTGCCTTTTTAGGGGGATCCAGTAATGCTAAAGAAAACATTGGAATACAGTGACGCAAGTCGATTTTAACTGGAATAAAATAACTGCATATCACTATTACTACACATCAGCACATTGTCTTTAATCCATATTACACACGTCTTTCCTGTCTCTCATGATCCAGCAGATATGGGGCCTCATGCAAGATCAAACAATGGTATGAGTAATGGTATGAGCATTCCTACAGATCGCCTCCCAAGTTACACTTTTTTATGTTCTCCCCGAGTTCGGAATGCCCTGCGGCCTTTGCACCAGTAGAAGAAGAGGAGGAGAAGAGGAGGAGGAGGAGCGGAGAGGGGAGGGGGTATTTTTGGACACGAAAAGAGCTTTAAATAGAATTCCTTTCATGTGAGACGAATGCATGTTATTTTTTTCCTGTGATACTATAAACTAAAAGGTTTCCTTTTGAAAGCCGTGCTGTCCTATTTTTAACAGTTACATTTCAGACTTAATAAAGATGCCTCTCTTTGACAATGGCACCTACCAGTGTTGGGGTCAAATTCAGTTTTCAATTTAGTCAATTGTGGAAGTGATTAGAAGACTGTTACATTGTTTTCTATAGGGATTTTTCCAATCATCAATCGACTTTCAATTCACTTCCTGGGTTGACTAAATTGAGATGTGAATTGACTCCAACTATCTCTGAGACTGTCTTAGAGTGGAGATGTTTTAGGTTGAGGTAAGTAAGACTTCCCTCAGCTCAGCACAGCTTAGTGGGTTACAGGAGAGATCCCTGCCTGGCTCCAGCAGCATCTGCCTCTTTTTAGAGAGAGAGAGAGAGAGAGAGAGAGAGAGAGAGAGAGAGAGAGAGGCTCAGGATTATGCTGCAGCTATTTTTAGCTGCTCCCGGTCAGGGTTCAGGGGTCACTGAGCTCGGGGAATAGCGGAATTCTCTGCAGCAATTCATCTCATCAATGCTGAAATTCCCAGTTTGGAAAACCAAGAAAATCCATCACCAACAGGCAGGACTCGCCCTGTCTGTGTATGTAAACTCTCTCTTTTCTTTACATAGAGTTTCCTTTCCTTTACACAGAGTTTCCTTTTCTTTACACAGAGTTTCCTTTCCTTTACATAGAGTTTCCTTTACATAGAGTTTCCTTTCCTTTACACAGAGTTTCCTTTTCTTTACACAGTTTCCTTTCCTTTACACAGAGTTTCCTTTTCTTTACACAGAGTTTCCTTTCCTTTACACAGAGTTTCCTTTACACATAGTTTCCTTTCCTTTACACAGAGTTTCCTTTCCTTTACACAGTTTCCTTTCCTTTACACAGAGTTTCCTTTCCTTTACACAGAGTTTCCTTTCCTTTACACAGTTTCCTTTCCTTTACACAGAGTTTCCTTTCCTTTACACAGAGTTTCCTTTCCTTTACACAGTTTCCTTTCCTTTACACAGAGTTTCCTTTCCTTTACACAGAGTTTCCTTTCCTTTACACAGAGTTTCCTTTCCTTTACACAGTTTCCTTTCCTTTACACAGAGTTTCCTTTACACAGAGTTTCCTTTCCTTTACACAGAGTTTCCTTTACACAGAGAGAGTTTAATTTGTGTTGACCTCTTTCCTCTCTCTTCATCTGAAATGAAATTATTGTCAGATTTTTAGTTCTTGTCAGATGAAAACATTATTTTTAGAAGTCAGATATAGACATGTGATTGAATAAATGCTTGAGTGCCAATCATTTTTCCACATTGATGGATTTGATAATAGACTGAGAGAGAAAGGGATGCTTTCTCACTGCACACACACACACACGCACATACATACACGCACACAAGCACAAGCACACAGTTGTTCCTTCCAGATCAAACACCAAACACAAGGGGTTCATTTTCTGTATGTCACAGGAGCACGTTCCTCATGTGTGTGTGTGTGTGTGTGTGTGTGTGTGTGTGTGTGTGTGTGTGTGTGTGTGTGTGTGCAAATATTTTCTTCGAGATGGAGAGTGTGTGTGCTCTATACAGTATGTGACCGGTAGTTGTTGTTGTTGTGTGTGTGTGTGTGTGTGTGTGTGTGTGTGTGTGTGTGTGTGTGTGTGTGTGTGTGTGTGTGTGTGTGTGTGTGAAGCAGTGCTGGGCTCAGCTTGGTTGGTGAGGTCCAACACCATCTGACTGAGAGGGCTCGTTTCTGGGCTCAGCTTGGTTGGTGAGGTCCAACACCAGCTGACTGAGAGGGCTCGTTTCTGGGCTCAGCTCTTGGGCATGAAGTACTCTAAATTGCAGACTTGATTTTGGACTTGAATTTAGATGTAGCCAAAATTTGAATGATATTTTCAGTATTTTCATTACTACTGGAAAGCGGCCCAATTCTGCCCTACATGCATTAGTTGGTGAATTTCTCTGGACTTGAAGAATTCTGCATGTAGGGCTTCAATTGGATGTTTGTCCCACATTTTAAAGTCCAGTTTATTGAGTGGCCCCCAAACCTCACTTCCGTAAAGAGCTATTGGTACGATTACACTGTCAAATATTTTGGTCCAAATTCTAATTGAGATGTTGATTTTGAATAATTTCATTTTTATTGCATACTCTGCGGGATTTTTCTTTGATGCATTCACTGCCATATTAAAGTTTCCCGATGCAGATATGGTTTTAGTGTGTTCAATTATGATGTTGTTCAGGGTGAATTTATAGTTCTTATAAATTATTTTTTTGGGGGGGAAATCATGATTTTAGTTTTTTTATTTACTGCCAGGGCCCAATTATGCCAATATTGCTCTAGAATGTTAAGGTTCTGTTGAAAACCTTCATTGTTTGGTGATAGAAGTACCAAGTCATCAGCATATAACAGGTATTTCACCTCTGTGTCAAATAGTGTGATTCCTGGAGCTGGAGAATGGTCCATCATATCGGCTAATTCATTGATTTTCAATTATACAAATATTTGGACTCAAACTGCAGCCTTGTCTCACATTGTGAAAAGAATTCTGTTCCTTGTTTTCTGTGTACATACATTTTATTAAGTCATACACCTTACCGCCAAGACAACTTTGGAGAATTTTGGAGAATAGCCCTTCGTGCCAAATAGAATCAAATACTTTTTAAAAAGTCAATAAACCAAGCAAAGATTTTGTCCTCTTTTTTTTGGTGGACGTGTTTATTAATTAGTGTGTGTCAGGTCAGTATGGTCAATGTGGTCAGAGGTGCGATGGTTAGGGAGAAAGCCAATTTGACATTTACTTATTACATTTTTTTCTTGAAAACAGGTTTGAAATCTTCAATTCAAAATGCTACAGAAAACCTTTACCAAGTTGCTGTTTACACAAATTCCCCTGTAATTATTGGGGTCTGATTTGTCTCCACTTTTGTGGATAGACACAAAGTGAGCCCCTGATTCCAAACTTCAGGGAAGCAACCAGAAGTTAAAACCATGTTGAACAATTTAAGCACAGCATTTTGCAACTCAGGTGTGCTGTTTTTCAGCCTTTCCTTTCTGATGTTATCTAGACCACAAGCCTTTGATTTTATAGATTTGAGCTTTTCATTTAGTTATTTTTGGGTTATTGGGTAATCTAATGGATTTTAGTTGTTTTTAATGACTGATTCAAGGATTTTCTATTTTTCTTTCATTTCTAATTGGTTCTGTTGTAAGTCTTTTTGTGGAATGTTTTTGTATAGATTATCAAAGTAAGTTTTCCAAATTCCTTCATCTTGTATGGCTAATTATTGTGACTTTATCATACTTAACTTGTTCCACATGTCCCAGAACTGATTTTGGTCAACTGCGTTTTCAATTTCATCAAGTGTCTTGTTGGTATAATTCAATTTCTTGCG
>NC_088398.1:74794515-74824515 GCF_034236695.1 Oncorhynchus nerka | reverse complement strand
TCTCTGTCTCTCTCTCTCTGTCTCGCTCTCTTACTCTCTCTCTCTCTTACTCTCTCTCTCTCTCCCTCTCTGTCTTCCCCCCTTCCTTTTCCCTCTAAAGGCCACGACTTGTTAATGCAGCGCTAATGGAGACAGGACATGGAGACCCTCTACCCTGGTCACTGCTGCCCAGGAAAGTCTCTCCTGGTCACTGCTGCCCAGGAAAGCCTCTCCCCTGGTCACTGCTGTCCAGGATAGTAAGCTACTGCTGTTGGGTAGCATACACTGGCTTTACTCTCTGGGTACACACACAGTTACGCAGTCTCAAGCACACACACAAACACACACTCATACACACACACACCTAGATACACAGTAGCAGGCATCGGCTGGTGGCTCTCATGTGACGCAGGAGTCTAAGGCACTGCATCTCAGTGCTAGGCTGTCTCATCATTGTCGGTGATCAGGCCTACCACTGTTTTATCGTCAGAAAACTTAATGATGGTGTTGGAGTCGTGTTTGGCCATGCAGTCGGGGGTGACCAGGGAGTACAGGAACGGACTAAGTTTACACCCCTGAGGAGCCCCAGTGTTGAGTGCGATTGAGATTTCGTCATCTGGTGATCTGTTTGGGAGGTATGCGAACTGGAGTGGGTCTAGGGTACACGGGAGGCTGCTGTTTATTTGAGCAATGACCTGCTTTTCAAAGCACTTCATGGCTACCGACGTGAGTGCTACGGGGCAGTAATCATTTAGGCAGGTTACCTTCACTTCCCTGGGCACAGGGACTATGGTGGTCTGCTTGAAAAATGTAGGTATTACAGACTCAGGGGTTGAAAATGTCAGTGAAAACACTTGCCACCTGGCCCCATGGCTTTGGGAATGTTGACCTGTTTAATGGTCTTGCCACCATAACAGCCATCTACTACTATTGTGTCTACTGTATTATAGATTACAGCTGTCTCTGTAGAACTGGACTGCTGAGGTGGGACAGATACCAGGCACCGAAGGAGCTACACGAAAGGCACACACACACACGTACGAGCACACACACTACATGGCATGTGGGGGAGCAACCTGTTCCCCTATTCTCTCCAGCGATGCTACTTCCTGTTCCTGTTTTCCAATCTAGGGGCCACAATATGTGACTCCTCTCTCTCTCCCTATGGAGATGGAAGCTCTGCTTGTGCTGTGATGTGAGGGTGTGTGCATGCGCGTGAGGAAGAGACTCAACACGCTGTCATGTTCTTTAGCGGGCCAGGAATTGATACTTCCAAGTGTGTGTGTGTGGCGTGCGTGTGAATTTTTTATCCCCAAATTAATTTAGCTAAATGGACTCATCCTTACCTGTTTCCTGTAATTAGTCATTCAATAACACCTCTCTCAGGTGTCACACACACACACACACACACACATCTCAGTTGTCAGACAGAACAGTGAAGTAATTGTCTGTGTAATGTCTGGGGTGTTGATTAAGCCATGATGATATCATCAATAAATCACAATCACAGACTCATATTAGCAATTATCGGTCTAGGCTAGGTATATGAGCTAAGAGTTGCAGTCTGACAGACACACACATAGACACAGACACACACACAGACACACACATGCCCAGGGACGTGACCTTGGCAGGTGGCAGTGCCAGGACAGTCAGTAGACAGTGTGTAGTATTTATATATCTGTGTTAGCGTCAGAAGTGGAAACCCTAATGTGATCTCTTGACAATGACTGCTTTCATCTCAACCACCATAACAGGAAACTAGCAGGAGAGAAAGGGGGAGGGGTTGGGGGTGGAGAGAGAGAGAGAGAGAGAGAGGAGTAGAAAGAGGATAGATGGATGATGTAGAGAGAGAGAGGATTAGAGGTATGATATATATTATAGAGAGGAGTAGAAAGAGCACAGGGGGGTGATGTAGAGAGAGGAGTAGAAAGAGCACAGGGGGATGATGTAGAGAGAGAGGAGTAGAAAGAGGATTAGAGTTATGATATATATTATAGAGAGGAGTAGAAAGAGCACAGGGGGATGATGTAGAGAGAGAGAGAGGAGTAGAAAGAGGATAGAGGGATGATATATAGAGAGAGGGAAGTAGAGGGATGATGTAGAGAGAGAGAGGATTAGAGGGATGATGTATATAGAGAGAGGAGTAGAAAGAGGATTAGAGGGATGATATATATTATAGAGAGGAGTAGAAAGAGCACAGGGGGATGATGTAGAGAGAGATAGGATTAGAGTTATGATATATATTATAGAGAGGAGTCGAAAGAGCACAGGGGGATGATGTAGAGAGAGAGGAGTAGAAAGAGCACAGGGGGATGATGTAGAGAGAGAGAGGAGTAGAAAGAGGATAGAGGGATGATATATAGAGAGAGGGGAGTAGAGGGATGATGTAGAGAGAGAGAGGATTAGAGGGATGATGTATATAGAGAGAGGAGTAGAAAGAAGACAGAGGGATTATGTATATAGAGAGAGGAATAGAAAGAGCACCGGGGGATGATGTAGAGAGAGAGGAGTAGAAAGAAGACAGAGGGATGATGTATATAGAGAGAGGAATAGAAAGAGCACCGGGGGATGATGTAGAGAGAGAGGAGTAGAAAGAAGACAGAGGGATGATGTATATAGAGAGAGGAGTAGAAAGAGCACAAGGGGATGATGTAGAGAGAGAGGAGTAGAAAGAAGACAGAGGGATGATGTATATAGAGAGAGGAGTAGAAAGTGCACAGGGGGATGATGTAGAGAGAGAGAGGAATAGAAAGAGCACAGTGTGATGATGTAGAGAGAGAGAGGAATAGAAAGAGCACAGTGTGATGATGTAGAAAGAGAGAGGAATAGAAAGAGCACAGTGTGATGATGTAGAGAGAGAAAGGAATAGAAAGAGCACAGTGTGATGATGTAGAGAGAGAAAGGAATAGAAAGAGCACAGTGTGATGATGTAGAGAGAGAGAGGAATAGAAAGAGCACAGTGTGATGATGTAGAGAGAGAGAGAGGAATAGAGGGATGATGTAGAGAGAGAGGAGTAGAAAGAGCACAGGGGGATGATTTAGAGAGAGAGAGGAATAGAAAGAGCACAGTGTGATGATGTAGAGAGAGAGAGGAATAGAAAGAGCACAGTGTGATGATGTAGCGGGAGAGAGGAATAGAAAGAGCACAGTGTGATGATGTAGAGAGAGAGAGGAATAGAAAGAGCACAGTGTGATGATGTAGAGAGAGAGAGGAATAGAAAGAGCACAGTGTGATGATGTAGAGGGAGAGAGGAATAGAAAGAGCACAGTGTGATGATGTAGAGGGAGAGAGGAATAGAAAGAGCACAGTGTGATGATGTAGAGAGAGAGGAATAGAAAGAGCACAGTGTGATGATGTAGAGAGAGAGAGGAATAGAAAGAGCACAGTGTGATGATGTAGAGAGAGAGGAATAGAAAGAGCACAGTGTGATGATGTAGAGAGAGAGAGGAATAGAGGGATGATATATTAGAGAGAGAGGAGTAGAAAGAGCACAGGGGGATGATGTAGAGAGAGAGAGGAATAGAAAGAGCACAGTGTGATGATGTAGAGAGAGAGAGGAATAGAAAGAGCACAGTGTGATGATGTAGAGAGAGAGAGGAATAGAAAGAGCACAGTGTGATGATGTAGAGAGAGAGAGGAATAGAAAGAGCACAGTGTGATGATGTAGAGAGAGAGGAATAGAAAGAGCACAGTGTGATGATGTAGAGAGAGAGAGGAATAGAGGGATGATATATTTAGAGAGAGGAGTAGAAAGAGCACAGGGGGATGATGTAGAGAGAGAGAGGAGTAGAAAGAGCACAGGGGGATGATGTAGAGAGAGAGAGGAATAGAAAGAGCACAGTGTGATGATGTAGTGAGAGAGGAATAGAAAGAGCACAGTGTGATGATGTAGAGAGAGAGAGGAATAGAAAGAGCACAGTGTGATGATGGTAGAGAGAGAGAGGAATAGAGGGATGATGTAGAGAGAGAGAGGAGTAGAAAGAGCACAGTGTGATGATGGTAGAGAGAGAGGGGAATAGAAAGAGCAGTGTGATGATGTAGAGAGAGAAAGGAATAGAAAGAGCACAGTGTGATGATGTAGAGAGAGAGGGGATTAGAGGGATGATATATATAGAGAGGAGTAGAAAGAGCACAGTGTGATGATGTAGAGAGAGAGGGGATTAGAGGGATGATATATCTAGAGAGGAGTAGAAAGAGGATTAGAGGGATGATATACACTGCTCAAAAAAATAAAGGGAACACTTAAACAACGCAATGTAACTCCCAAGTCAATCACACTTCTGTGAAATAAAACTGTCCACTTAGGAAGCAACACTGATTGACAATACATTTCACATATTGTTGTGCAAATGGAATAGACAACAGGTGGACATTATAGGCAATTAGCAAGACACCCCCAATAAAGGAGTGGTTCTGCAGGTGGTGACCAGACCACTTCTCAGTTCCTATGCTTCTTGGCTGATGTTTTGGTCACGTTTGAATGCTGGCGGTGCTTTCACTCTAGTGGTAGCATGAGACCAAGTCTACAACCCACACAAGTGGCTCAGGTAGTGCAGCTCATCCAGGATGGCACATCAATGCGAGCTGTGGCAAGAAGGTTTGCTGTGTCTGTCAGCGTAGTGTCCAGAGCATGGAGGCGCGACCAGAAGACAGGCCAGTACATCAGGAGACGTGGAGGAGGCCGTAGGAGGGCAACAACCCAGCAGCAGGACCGCTTCCTCCGCCTTTGTGCAAGGAGGAGCAGGAGGAGCACTGCCAGAGCCCTGCAAAATGACCTTCAGCAGGCCACAAATGTGCATGTGTCTGCTCAAACGGTCAGAAACAGACTCCATGAGGGTGGTATGAGGCCCTGACATCCACAGGTGGGGGTTGTGCTTACAGCCCAACACCGTGCAGGACGTTTGGCATTTGTCAGAGAACACCAATATTGGCAAATTCGCCACTGGCGCCCTGTGCTCTTCACAGATGAAAGCAGGTTCACACTGAGCACGTGACAGACTGGAGACGCCGTGGAGAACGTTCTGCTGCCTGCAACATCCTCCAGCATGACCGGTTTGGCGGTGGGTCAGTCATGGTGTGGGGTGACATTTCTTTGGGGGTCCGCACAGCCCTCCATGTGCTCGCCAGAGGTAGCCTGACTGCCATTAGGTACCGAGATGAGATCCTCAAACCCCTTGTGAGACCATATGCTGGTGTGGTTGGCCCTGGGTTCCTCCTAATGAAAGACAATGCTAGACCTCATGTGGCTGGAGTGTGTCAGCAGTTTCTGCAAGAGGAAGGCATTGATGCTATGGACTGGCCCGCCCATTCCCCAGACCTGAATCCAATTGAGCACATCTGGGACATAATGTCTCGCTCCATCCACCAACGCCATGTTGCACCACAGACTGTCCAGGAGTTGGCAGATGCTTTAGTCCAGGTCTGGGAGGAGATCCCTCAGGAGACCATCCGCCACCTCATCAGGAGCATGCCCAGGCATTGTAGGGAGGTCATACAGGCACGTGGAGGCCACACACACTACTGAGCCTCATTTTGACTTGTTTTTAAGGACATTACATTAAAGTTGGATCAGCCTGTAGTGTGGTTTTCCACTTTAATTTTGAGTGTGACTCCAAATTCAGGCCTCCATGGGTTGATAAATTTGATTTCCATTGATCATTTTTGTGTGATTTTGTTGTCAGCACATTCAACTATGTAAAGAAAAAAGTATTTAATAAGAATAATTCATTCATTCAGATCTAGGATGTGTTATTTTAGTGTTCCCTTTATTTTTTTGAGCAGTGTATCTAGAGAGGAGTAGAAAGAGGATTAGAGGGATGATATATATAGAGAGGAGTAGACAGAGGATAGAGGGATTATGTAGAGAGAGAGGAGTAGAAAGAGGATAGAGGGATGATATATATAGAGAGGAGTAGACAGAGGATAGAGGGATTATGTAGAGAGAGAGAGGAGTAGAAAGAGGATAGAGGGATGATGTAGAGAGAGAGAGGAGTAGAAAGAGGATAGAGGGATGATGTAGAGAGAGAGGAGTAGAAAGAGGATAGAGGGATGATATATATAGAGAGGAGTAGACAGAGGATAGAGGGATTATGTAGAGAGAGAGAGGAGTAGAAAGAGGATAGAGGGATGATGTAGAGAGAGAGAGGAGTAGAAAGAGGATAGAGGGATGATGTAGAGAGAGAGAGGAGTAGAAAGAGGATAGAGGGATGATATATAGAGAGAGAGGAGTAGAGGGATGATGTAGAGAGAGAGAGGAGTAGAAAGAGGATTGAGGGATTATGTAGAGAGAGAGAGGAGTAGAAAGAGGATAGAGGGATGATGTAGAGAGAGAGAGGAATTGAAAGAGCACAGGGGGATGATGTAGAGAGAGAGAGGAATAGAAAGAGAGAGGGGGGGGGGGTTGACAGTATTTGTCTGCCGGCTGTTGGCAGGGCAACTCTTTCTGTTTATCTCCCTCGGTCCTCCTGGGGAGGCAGGGTAGCCTAGTGGTTAGAATGTTGGACTAGTAACCAGAAGGTTGCAAGTTCAAGTTCAAATCCCCGAGCTGACAAAGTACAAATCTGTCCTTCTGCCCCTGAACAGGCAGGTAACCCACTGTTCCTAGGCTGTCATTGATAATAAGAATTTGTTCTTATTAACTAACTTGCCTAGTTAAATAAAGGTAAAATAAATCAAATAAAAAATGTGTGTGTGGGTCTCATTGTCCTCATCTGTGTGATTGTCCTCATCTGTGTGTGGGTCTCATTGTCCTCATCTGTGTGATTGTCCTCATTTGTGTGTGGGTCTCATTGTCCTCATCTGTGTGATTGTCCTCATTTGTGTGTGGGTCTCATTGTCCTCATCTGTGTGATTGTCCTCATCTGTGTGTGGGTCTCATGTCACTCTGTGGTTTCTTTTCACCCTTTCTTCCTGATCTCAAAGGTCAAATTTGACATCATCAAAGGAGACAACATGTAACGATCAGAACTATGTGATAGATTATCCACCATTTGTTCTGAAACTTGGGTGGGTGTGAGAGAGCTCCACCTAGGCTGGCAGGAAGGATGTTTGTGGCAGAGTGTCTGGGCTGAAATTAAACCACTTCCTCTCCTTTTGTTGTTGCGTCTCAGACATGTGTACGTGTGTGTATGTATGTGTATCCTGAGTTTCCTGTGGCTCAAACTCTTGGTATGGTTCCACCCAACACTATTCCCCAGAGAATTCCCAGAGAAATGGGACACTATACTATTAGTACACATACTACAGAATTAACATTATTATAGAAATACTATTACTGTAGTTACCATTAACACAGAAATACTATTTAGCGTAGTTACCATTATTACAGAAATACTATTACTGTAGTTTCCATTATTACAGAAATACTATTACTGTAGTTTCCATTATTACAGAACTACTGCTAGTGTATAATTACCATTATTATACAAATAATAATGGCCACCATTAGTAGGCACGAGGAATTGCTTCGTGGCCATTGTCCACACCTTGGCCGAACGCCATGACCGGCCGTTGTACATCTTGCTGGAGCAATTCCACAGGTTGGCTTGGAGGCAGCCTACTGTGACAGAAACCTCACATCCCCTTAGTAACTCAGCTGTTAGCAGGACCGCCTCACTGGTCACTCCGTCTTCCCGGAGTGACCTCCCTGGAACACTTCAATGGAGAGCCAAGCATCTGTTGGGCATTTGTAGCTCAGTGTGGCCTCATCTTTGAGCTTTAGCCCTCCTCCTTCCCCTCCGACCGCTCTAAGATAAAGTACCTTATCACTCAGATGTCCGGGAGGGGGCTTGCCTGGGCTACAGCTGTATGGGAGAAACAGCCGGTCATATGCGTCAGTCTGGAGGAGTTCGTGGGAGAAGTCAAGAAGGTATTTGATGCCCCATTCTCCGAGGGAGAGGCTTCCCCGGAAGCTACTCCAGCTTCAGCAGGACTCCCGCAGTGTGGCAGACTATGAATCTGGAAGCTACTCCAGCTTCAGCAGGACTCCCGCAGTGTGGCAGACTATGAACCTGGAAGCTACTCCAGCTTCAGCAGGACTCCCGCAGTGTGGCAGACTATGAACCTGGAAGCTACTCCAGCTTCAGCAGGACTCCCGCAGTGTGGCAGACTATGAACCTGGAAGCTACTCCAGCTTCAGCAGGACTCCCGCAGTGTGGCAGACTATGAACCTGGAAGCTACTCCAGCTTCAGCAGGACTCCCGCAGTGTGGCAGACTATGCGGTGGATTTCCACACGTTGGCAGCTGAGAGTGCATGGAACCAGGAAGTCCATGAACCACATGTTCCTACACGGAGTCTCGGAGGAGGTCAAGGACGGGCTGGCAGCCCGGGAAATACAAATGGATCTCAATTCCCTCATCGCCTTGACCATTAGGATCGATGGGCGACAACGGGAACGACAGAGGGAGAGGAGATTCGATTTTGCTCGCCCGTCCAAAGATTCCACCTTGCCTCCGAGGCATTCCGGAAGTCCCCGATGGCCAAGTTTTCGAGAGAACTTGAGGCTACCCGAGGTTCCCCGAGAGTCGCCGAAGACGGCCGAGTCACCGTTTCCCGAGCCTATGCAACTAGGCAGAGCTGGTTTGTCTCCAGCGGAATGGCTATACAGGCTCAACACTAAGAATTGTCTGTATTGCGGGACTCGTGGTCATTTTGTTTCCTGTTGTCCGTTAAAAGGCTCACCGGTAGGAGCAAGTATTCTGGTGGACCATATGGAGAACATTTTTTCTTCCCTCACCCGCACTCAGTGTCATTCCATTATGCTGTGGGGAAACCAGTTGAAATCTCTCCGTGTCCTCATCGACTCTAGGGCCGATGAAAGCTTTTGTACTATACACTGGCTTCCGAGCTGGGCAAACTCACTCAGCCCCTCTCCATTCCCATGGACGTTAGAGTGCTGGATGGGCGCTCTATAGGCCTGGGTCAACCACAACACCACTCCCATCAACCTACGTGTGTCAGGGAACAACAGCGAGGCTATCCAGTTCCTGCTCATTAAGTCTCCTCAGAATCCCATGGTATTGGGATTCTCCTGGCTCCAACGACACACTCCCCTCATTAACTGGTCTGCTGGTGCCTTCATTGGCTAGAGCCCGTTCTGACACGTCAGTTGCCTGAAGTCAGCACAACCTGCCCCGGGACATCTTCCTGGGGGTTTGGAAGGTGCCCCGGACCTCTCTGCCATTCCTGTGGATTACCAGGACCTCCGGGAGGTGTTCAACAAGGCCCGGGCCACTTCATTTCCACCGCACCGACCATATGACTGCGGGATTGACCTTTTCCCTATCACCACTCCACCTCTGGGATGACTGTACTCTCTGTCGGGACCAGAGACGAAGGCCATGGAGACCTACATTGGTGACTCACTAGCTGCAGGATTCATCCATCCTTCCACTACCACTGGCGCCCGTGCATCAACTGCTGTGTTGCAGGCTCTGGTTAACAATGATCTCTGCAAGATGTTAAACGGGTTTGTCTTTGTCTACCTAGATGACATAATCATCTTCTCCTGCTCCACCCAAGAACATGTGCTCCACATCCGACAGGTTATTTAATGCCTACTTGAGAGCTAGCTGTTTGTAAAAGCAGAGAAGTATGAGTTCCATCACTCCACCATCCCTTTTCTGGGTTACATCATCGCTGCAGGGAGTGAACAAATGGATCCCGGGAAGGTGAGAGCGGTGGTGGATTGGCCCCAGCCTACTTCCAGGGTGCAGTTGCAATGTTGCCTGGGGTTCGCCAACTTCTATCGCTGCTTTATCCGGGGTTACGGCACCCTGGCTTCCCCCCTGTCAGCACTCACCTCGCCAAAGGTTCTGTTCACGTGGTCTCCAGCTGCTGACTAGACGTTCCGGGACCTCAAACATCGCTTCACCACACCTCCCATCTTGGTTCATCCTGACCCATCCCGTCAGTTCATGGTAGAGGCCGATGCTTCGGATGTCGGAGTGGGGGCTGTCCTTTCCCAGCGTTCTTCCCTGGACCTTCTTCTCCCATCGCCTCAATGCCATGGAGAAGAACTAATATGTTAGGAATCGTGAACTTCTCGCAGTGAATATGGCGTTAGAGGAATGGAGGCACTAGCTGGAGGAGTGGAACATCCGTTCATCATGTGGACCGACCACAAGAACCTGGAGTATCTCCGCACCGCCAAGTGCCTCAACTCCAGGTAAGCCAGATGGGCCCTGCTGTTCACACGGGTTCAACTTCTCCCTCTTGTACTGGCCGGGATCTAAGAATGTCAAGCCAGATGCGCTGTTACGCCGCTATAGCCCCATGACTACTAGCCCGGAACCCGAAACCATCCTTCGCACTTTGTGCCTGGCGATGGCACTCAGCTCAGGTCCATGGGGCGCAGCATTCCCAGTCGAACCCTGGGGGAAGCCCTGATAACTGGATGTTTGATCCTGACGCCGTCCACTCCGCGGTCCTGGAGTGGGCCCACTCCTCCAGGCTTGCCTGCCACCTGGGCTCCCGTCGGACCCTGGCCTTTGTGCGACAACGCTTTTTGTTGCCTACCATGGTCCCTGACGTGTCGGCATTTGTCGCCGCTGGCATGGTTTGTGCACAGAACAAGACTGTGCGGCAAGCTCCAGCTGGTCTCCTCCAACTTCTGCCAGTCCCTCACCATCCCTGTGTATTTATACCTGTGTTCTCTGTTTGTCTGTTGCCAGTTCGGTTTGTTTCGTCAAGCCGACCAGCGTTTTTCTCTCTGCTCCTGTCTCTCGTTTGTTCCTGTTTTCTAGTTTTCCCGGTGTTGGGTAACCAGCAGACAATGGCTCCAAGATAATAATAATGGATAACCAGCAGACAACGGCTCCAAAATAATAATCATGGATAACCAGCAGTACCTCTTTGAAGCCAACTGCCAACTATGTAACGCACAAAACTACACTCATATCCCTGCTTCTACACAGTTCCAGACACAGATAATAGCAGATCTCTACAGAAAGAAAAACATTACACATAGAGAAAAGGGAATATCTAGATGGACCAGACCCACCCTGACAGAGACTTCTATCTCCTCTCTAAGATCCATCAAGCACAAGATAGCTGGACATTCCCATTTGAGGTCCCCAAGAGAACCTTCTGTCAGAGTCCTCACCAGCAGCCGAATGCATTGATTACTTCCTCAATCCCATCTCACAAGGGCACCCTAGCTATCATAAGGACGAGGACCACTTCATAGACAGACTCCACACCATTCCATTCCTAGCACATGCATAATTATATACCATTGTCTGCCTCTACACCAACATAGACATCTCATTAGGCTTGACAGCCGTGGACTCCGTAGATATTCAGATCCAGATAGAACAGACTCACACCTCCTACAGCTATTACAACTTGTTTTAAAAACAATGATTTCACATTCAATAACCAACACTACCTACAGATTCATTGGACTCTCTAATGTTTACATGGCAGACTGGGTGCCTTAGTTAAATGCCTGTTGTGTCCCATGTATTATAGATGCTACCTGGATGATATCTTGGGAACATAGGAACATGATCTGGTACACTTCACAACATTCATTGACATATTCAACAACCATCATCACACCAAACATAACAGAGAGAGAGAGAAAAAGAGAAAAAGATAAAGAGAGAAAGCGAGGGGAGAAGATGTTCTTGCATGCCCTACTTCTGAATGACCTGTTTTCTGTCCTTTTTTGAGGGGGGATGAAGAGGGGGAGGGGGAGGGAGGATGAAGAGGGGGAGGGAGGTACGTAGAGAGGAGGGCAATTAGAGGGTGCTTTAGAGAACACCTCACCCCTACTGCCTAGCGTCTTTAACGTAATCAAACTACTGAACAAATGTAGCATTATTTACCCATGATTCATTTTCCCCCCCTTTTTCTCCCCAGTGGTTACTGTCTTGTCTCATTGCTGCAACTCCTGTGCGGACTCGGGACAGGCGAAACACAACCCAAGCCGCGGCACATCCGCAGCACATCCGCACATCCAACCCAGCTGCACCAATGTGCAGAAACACCGTACATCTAGCAACCTGGTCAGCGTGCACTGTGCCCGGCCCACCACAGGAGTCGCTAGTGCATGATGAGACAAGGATATCCCTGCCGGCCAAACCCTCCCTAACTAGGACGATGCTGTGCAGATTGTGCATTGCCCCATGAGCCTCCCAGGCAGGGCCGGCAGCGCCAGAGCCTGGGCTCGGACCCAAGGTCTCTGGTAGCACAGCTAGTGCTGCGATGCAGTGCCTTGGACCACTGCGCCACGCGGGAGGCCCCCTTTACTCATTATAAACCGTAACTGTCACTCTCTCTCTCTGTCTCTCTGTGCTTATTATGGTGATGGAGAACTGGCTGAAAGACTTCCGGCTGGGAGATCATCTCCTTTTGGTGGGAAATAGGCCGTCATTGAAAATAAGAATTTGTTCTTAACTGACTTGCCTAGTTAAATAAAGGTAAAAAATAAAAAAATAAAAAAATAATCAGGTCATTGACGGGGCCATGGTCCAATTAAAGCTTTTGGTGGTTTTTTGATTTAAATAGCCATTTAACAATTGCTGTAGGTGCAATCCAAAGAGACCAGTTGGCTCCTGACCCATCAACAGAGAACCACTTTATTGAGTGATCAATTAAAACCAATAAATAGCAGTACCGAAACTCAATTATCTCCATTAACAGTGATGGGAACTGCATAAAGAAGTTAGTAGATCTAGGATCAGGTCCCTCGGGGCAATGTGTGGGGGTACAGGTTAGTTGAGGTCATTTGTACATGTTTATAGTGGTAAAGTGACTATTCATAAATAATAAACAGCGAGTAGCAGCAGTGTAAAAATAAAGGGGGGAGGGTGGGGTCAATGTAAATAGTCTCATTGCCATTTGATTAATTGTTCAGCAGTCAGAAGCTGTTATAACCTCTTTGGGCTAGGGGGCAGTATTATCACACCCAGATGAAAAGCGTGCCCAAAGTAAACTGCCTGTTTCTTAAGCTAGGATATGCAAATAATTGGTAGATGTAGATAGAAAACACTCTAAAGTTTCTAAAACTGTTAAAATCATGTATGTGAGTATAACAGAACATATTTGACAGGCAAAACCCCGAGGACAAACGATCCAGGAAAAAATATATTTGAGATCACTGTGTTTTCAATGGTTTTCTATGGGGAACTAGATTTATGAGGAAATTGGTTGATGTTTTTCCTTTGAGAAATGAAGAAGTAGCCCTTTCCTTTCTGTGTCAAGCCAAGTGAACTTCTTTGTTTGGTGCGCGCGACCTGGAACTCGCTCCACTTTCATTTCATCCACTGAACACAGTTTATTCTGTCTTAAATTTGATCGATTATTTTGTTTTAAAACCTAAAGTTGGATTAGGAAAGTTGTTTGAAATGTTTGGACCAAGTTTACAGGTATACCTTGTTAGCTACTTTGTAGTCATGTTGTGCGAGTTGGAATCGGTGTATTGTCTGAATCAAACGCGCCATATAAATGGGGATATAACGAAGGAATTTATCGAAAAAAAGGACCATTTGTGAATTATATCGTTATTTATATCGTTATTTCAGCACCTCCCTGGTTGAAAAATGTTTGTCGTGCATTTTGATGCCGGGTGCTGTCCTCAGATAATCACAGGGAGGTGCGAGGTGCGATAATCAATTACGGCTTTCGCCGTAAAGAATGAAAGTTAAATATTTATAGTAATTTAATTTGAATTTGAGCCCCGCCATATCACTGGGTGCTGTCAAATCGATCCCAATAAAGGGTTTTGATCCCTAAGAAGTTATTAAGGAGCTATCACTTGCTGTGCGGTAGCAGAGAGAACAGTCTATGACTTGGGTGACTGGAGTCTTTGACAATTTTTTAGGCCTTACTCTGACACCACCTAGTATGTAGGTCCTGGATGGCAGGAAGCTTGGCCTCATTGATGTACTAGGCCGTACACACTACCCTCTGTAGTGGGCGGTGATGCAACCGGTTAGGATGCTCTCGATGGTGCAGCTGTAGAACTTTTTGAAGATCTGGGGACACATGCCAAACCTTTTCAGTCTCCCGATGGGGTAAAGGCATTGTTGTGCATTCTGTGTTGGTGTGTTTGAACCGTAATAGTAGCTTTTTGGTGATGTGGACACCAAGGAACATGAAAGTCTACTGGCTCTACCCATCGAGGTTAACGGGGGCCGTGTTCAGCCCACCTTTTCCTGTAGTCCACGATCATCTCTTTTGACTTGCTCACGTTAAGGGAGAGGTTACTGTCCTGGCACCACACTGCCAGGTCTCTGATCTCCTCAGTATAGGCTGTCCCATTGTTGTCAGTGATCAGGCATACCTCTGTTTTATTGTCAGCAAACTTAATGATAGGGTTGGAATCGTGCTTGGCCGTGGGTGAATAGGGAGTACAGGAGGGGACTAAGCACGCACCCCTGAGGGGCCCCTGTGTTGAGGATCAGCATGGCAGAAGTGTCGTTGCCAACCCTTACCACCTGGGGGAGGCTCGTCAGGAAGTCCAGGATCCATTTGCGGAGGGAGGTGTTCAGCCCCAGGGTCCTTTAGCTTAGTGATGAGCTTTGTGAGCACTATGGTATTGAATGTTGAGCTATAGTCAAGTAACAGCATTCTCACATATGTGTTCCTCTTGTGTGGGCAGTGTGAAGTGCGATTGAGATTGTGTCATCTGTGGATCTGTTGGGGCAGTATGTGAATTAGAGTAGGTCTAGGGTTTCCGGCATGATGGTGTTGATGTGAGCAATGACCAGCCTTTCAAAGCACTTCATGGCTATCGGTGAGAGTGCTACTTGGCGGTAGTCATTTAGGCAGGTTTCCTTTGTTTTCATTGTCACAGGGACTATGGTGGTCTGCTTGAAACATATAGGTATTACAGACTCGGTCAGGGAGAGGTTGAAAATGTCAGTGAATACACTTGCCAGTTGGTTTGATCATGCTCTGAGTGCACGTCCTGGTAATCTGTCTGGCCCCGCGGCCTTGTGAATGTTGACCTGTTTAAAGGTCATAAGAGACAGCAGCAGCATCATTTTGTTTGAAGAAAATTTACAAACAATGTAAAAAAACACACAAAATAGCACAGTTGGTTCGGAGCCCATAAAACGACAGCCATTCCCTCCGGCGCCATTCTCTCCAAAACTGATGTTTAGGAGTTGTGACAGGGATGTTCTCTATCAGTAATCTGATTTGCTTTAGATGAGTTCCCTTTAAAGTGTGTGAAGAAAAGGGATACACTGTCCTGCATTGACAATATTGAGGGACAGTGTACATTATTTCATCCCTTCATATGTTGAAAATATATTGACTTTATTATATTGATATTATATATTGAATAAGGTATTTGTGTTTTACTCACAGGGAGTGAGGAGGAATTAGATTGTGGACAGGTTATTCCAACAGGCCAGAGCATGGTTTAAATTGTAATTATTTGCCTACCTCCTCATGCCTTTTGCACACAATGTATATAGACTCTTTTTTTCTATTTTTTTCTACTGTGTTATTGACTTGTTAATTGTTTACTCCATGTGTAACTCTGTGTTGTTGTCTGTTCACACTGCTATGCTTTATCTTGGCCAGGTCGTAGTTGTAAATGATAACGTGTTCTCAACTAGCCTACCTGGTTAAATAAAGGTGAAATATATATATATATTTTTTTAAAGGCCCAGGGAATACCTGCAACTCAACAGGTGAGAGGTCAAAAGTTAGAGTGTTAAGACAACCCTTACCAAACCCTTACCCTATTCCACTATCCGGGACTGTTTCCAGATTTGTTTTAAATTCTGGTGGGGGTACAGTATATTCTTGCCATGCGTAAACCTCACCTATTTTCGATTGGACCATGATGTGTTTTTAACCTACCCAAGTGTGGTCTTGTTATGTGAAATTGAGTGCATTTGCGCACAAATGAATCACCTAACATTTCCTATTTCATTCATAACAACCAGTAAATAACATTTTGTGCTAATATTTCCTGTCCAGCTAGATACATAGGAATCCTATTGTGTAATGTGAGAAAACAAGTCATTTATCAAACATCCTAAGACAAGAGTATCTATGAACAGCCGAGGTAGGATCCTCTGTCACTGCTCTCGCTGGCTGTGCTTCTATCTGGGGGTGTTACAGACTATTTTGGTCCTGGAGAAATCAGGACAGCAGTGTTCAGGCCAAGGGGACTACAATGCTGCTCTGAAAGATAGGACACATACCTACAAGTGCTTCTGAAGGGCTTCATTAATTGACCCATTACACCACCTTGATAAAAACAGAGCATGGTTTATGTCTGGCCTGGTTTCTGACCACGCACAGTGATATTAGATATTGATTTATATTAGAGACGTGTGTTCATGCCAGGTATGGTTATTCATTTAGAAAGGGTGTTAGTAAGGATAAAAAAGGCTCTGATTAGGAATGTTTTAACGCGCAAATGTCACGGGCACACGCACACACACGCGGACACACGCATACACACAGAGGATTAAATCAATGAGAAAGAGAAAGAGAGGTCTCGCCGTGCTCATCAAGGTGAAATCATCCATACTGAAGGTGTGACAGTTGATCGGTCAGTCTAGCTAGACCTCAGTTCTTAGGGGAAGGATAGGAGTTCAGTTGATTTCTTTCATTTTTAAACGTCTCAGCTCCCACTCTTGTGCGTTGCATGAGAAATTGACAGTAGGAAAGGTTTTACCCTTGTTTCTTACATGATTGAGGTGTGTGTTTAGTTTTCATGTAAGATTCCTCCCCTCATTGAGGAAGTGGAGGCTAACTGGTGAAAGTCCTCTGAAAGTCAAAAGCAGACACGGACAGGGCTGCATGTAAATGTGACCTAGTTAGCTTCTATAGCTGTGCTTGAGTGTGTGTGTGTGTGTGTGTGGTGTGTGTGTGTGTGTGTGTGTGTCTGCGCCCTGGTTAGCTACTGTAGCTGTGTGTGTGTGTGTGTGTGTGTTTGCGCCCTGGTTAGCTACTATAGCTGTGTGTGTGTGTGTGTGTGTGTGTGTGTGTGTGTGTGTGTGTGTGTGTGTGTGTGTGTGTGTGTGTGTCCTGGTTAACTACTATAGCTGTTTGTGTGTGTGTGCGCATGTGCCTGGTTAGCTAGTGTGAGTGCGTGTGTGTGTGTGCGTGTGTGTGTGTGTGTGTGTGTGTGTGTGTGTGTGTGCGCCCTGGTTAGCTACTATAGCGCTAGCTAATATTAGACCAACATCATGACTTTGGGGAGGCAGCCTGTCATGAAGTGTACTGAGATGAGTGTGTGGTTGTGGGCACGTGTGTGTGTGTTTGTGCATGCATGTGGGTACGTCACCTGAGAGGTGTTTCAAAAAGATAATTGACAAGCAGCCTGTCCATCTAATGGAAGACTGGGGCATGCTGCAGGTAGATGAGGCATGCTGCAGGTAGATGAGGCATGCTGATGGTAGATGACTCACGTGTCATCTTAAATTAACTGTTCAGTGTTTCCATATTTCTATTAAATATCACCTATAATTATTTACAATGTGAGTGAAATAGTTCTAAAATGTATTGTTCACATTATTTGGAAAGTCCAGATTTTCCATCTTTACATGCTCTTCAGACGCTCATACTAGCAACAAACTATCTTATTTGATGAGCAACTGCTTACTAAGATAAAAGTGAGAATTAGGTTTAGAATAAGGGTAAGGGTTTACGTTTAGGGTTAGGATAAGGGTTAAGGTTAAGGTTAAGGGTTAGGGTATAAAGGTAAGACCCAGACGCAGACTGTGTCAAAGTAACAACGTTTATTACAGCAACAGGGGCAAAGGTACAGGACGGCAGGCAGGCGGGTTCAGGGTCAGGACAGGCAAGGGTCAAAAACCAGGGGGGACGAGAAAAGAGAGACTGGGGAAAGCAGGAGCTGATGTAAAACGATGGTTGACTTGACAAACAAGACGAACTGGCAAAAGATAAACAGAGACAAAAAGGGCTGTGAGACATGGGTTTAACTTGGGACACATTAAAGGTGGGTTGTGTACGACGGGTATGTGCCAACAGAAGACGAACAGCAGAGGGAATAATGATTTTAGAGATGGGAAACGGGCCAATAAACCGGCGGGAGAGTTTGCGGGATTACACTCGGAGGGGCAGACGAGACAGCCTATAGTGAGGAGGTCAGAGACCTGGCCGAGTGGTGCCATAATAACAACCTATCCCTCAACATAATCAAGACAATGGAGATGATTGCGGACTATAGGAAAAGGAGGACTGAGCACGCCAACATGCTCATCAATGGGGCTGTATTGGAGCAGGTTGAGACCTTCAAGTTCCTTGGTGTCCACATCACCAACAAACTAGAATGGTCCAAACACACCAAGACAGTTGTGAGGGCATGACAACCTATTCCCCCTCAGGAGATTTGGCATGGGTCCTCAGATCCTAAAAAGGTTCTATTGCTGCAACATCGAGAGCATCCTGAGTGGTTGCATCACTGCCTGGTAAGGCAACTGCTCGGCCTCCGACTGCAAGGCTCTACAGAGGGTAGGTTCAACATGTCGCAGAGAACATTGTTTACCAGAGCCGGGAATACAGCAGGGGCGTTGGTGAGGCCAAATAGCATGACCAAGTACTTGTAGTGGCCGCTGGCCATGTTGAATGCGGTCTTCCATTCAGCTCTTCGTGTAGATTCTGTATTGCCATTCCGCTGGCAATAGCCCAGCTCTACCTAGTTGCATAGGCTCGGGAAGAGGTGACTCAGCCATCTTCGGAAACTCTCGGGGAAGGTCCGGAAGCATTGCGGTTCTCTCGGCAAACGGGATCCTTGGACTTCCGAGATGACTTGGAGGCAAGGTGGAAATCCTGGACTTGCGAGCGAAGACAAATTTCCTCTCCCTCCATCATTCCTGTAGTCACCCATCGATTCGGGTGGTCAAAGCGATGAGGGAATCGAGATCTGTCGGTAACTCCAGAGCAGAAAGCTCATCCTTGATGTCCTCCGAGACGCTGTGCAGGAACATATCGAACAGTGCTTCCTGGTTACAAGCACTCTCTGCTGCCAATGTGTGGAAATCCTCTGCATAGTCGGCCACACTGCAGGAGCCCTGCCGAAGCTGGATTAGCCTTCGGGCAGCTTCTCTCCCGGAGAACAGGGCGTAAAAAACATTCTTCACTTCTCCCACGAATCCCTCCAGACTAACGCAAATGGCCGGCGGCTGTTCCCATACAGCAGTATCCCAAGTGAGAGCCCTCCGGGACATCAGCGTGATGAGATAGGCTATCATGGAGCAATCCGAGGGGAAGGAGGCGGGCTGAACCTCGAAAATGAGGGCACACTGAGCTAGAAATGCTAGACGGGTGCTCGACTCTTCATTGAAGTGTTTTGGGGGGGTAAACGGGGCTCCCGAGAAGGTTGAGTGACCGATGAGATGGCGTTGCTAGCAGCTGGGTTACTGACGAACTGTGGGGTTACCAACGTGATAGGCTGCCTCCCAGACAACCCGCAGAATTGCTCCAGTAAAGCGTCCAATGCCTGGTCATGGCGTTCAGCCAAAGTTTAGACCCCTCCATAAGGCCACGAAGCAGTTCCTCATGCCCCATGATGGTGGCTTCCAGGGAGGAGAACGGCAGGCAGGCTCAGGGTCAGGTCAGGCAGAGGTTGGAAATCCAGAGGTGGGGCAAAGGTACAGGACGGCAGGCAGGCTCAGGGTCAGGGGGCAGGCAGAGTGGTCAGGCGGGTAGGTTCAGGGTCAAGACAGGCAAGGGTCAAAAACCAGGGGGACGAGAAAGGAGATACTGGAGAAAGCAGAAGCTGATACAAAATGCTGGTTGAGTTGACAAACAAGACAAACTTGCAACAAACAAACAGAGAACACAGGTATAAATACACAGGGGATGATGTGAAAGATGGGCGACACCTGGAGGGGGGTGGAGACAATTACAATGACAGGTGAAACAGATCAGGCTGTGACAGGGTTACGTTTAGGGTTAGGATAAGAGTTAAGGTTAGGTTTAGGGTTAGGGTTAGTAGATAGTTTGTTGAAAGGTTACTGATAGTCTGTAGAGCATCTAAAGGTGGACTACCCAAATAAAGTGTTGCTAAATTGGCAATAAACAAGTAGACTGCTGATTGGCAAGCTCAGCCAATGTTCTACCATGGCATCATGTTCTATGAAGAATTTGCAAGCATTTTTTGAACAGTCTGCTAAAAGATACAAGTTTGATGTGGGGTTTTTTAAATATTTTTTTTCTCCAATTTATGCTTTCCCCACAAATACATGTACAGGATGACTCAACAACATTATTTGGGTGTGAGTAAGCTGAACGTAAGATTTTAAAAGGGACGTTTTCACAGGACAGTTTCTCTAAAGTAACTGGATAGAGGGAAGCATTCCATCTATTCTACATTTGTTATTGACTGTAAAGTGTCTGATGACTCCATCCATCCCAGGGACACTACAGTCCAGACCCTGACCCTACAACCTGACCCTGCACACTGACCCTACACGTTGACCCTACACGCTGACCCTACACCCTGGCCCTACACACTGACACTACACACTGACCCTACAACCTGACCCTACACACT
The DNA here is from genome assembly GCF_034236695.1 of Oncorhynchus nerka. Lineage (NCBI taxonomy): Eukaryota > Metazoa > Chordata > Actinopteri > Salmoniformes > Salmonidae > Oncorhynchus > Oncorhynchus nerka. The sequence continues at coordinate 74,804,039 of NC_088398.1, read as the reverse complement.
GACCCTACACGCTGACACTACACGCTGACTCAATGCCCTGACCCTACGCCCTGACCCTATGCCCTGACCCTACACGCTGACCCTACACGCTGACCCTACACGCTGACACTACACGCTGACTCAATGCCCTGACCCTACGCCCTGACCCTGCACACTGACCCTACACCCTGACCCTGCAAACTGACCCTACACCCTGACCCTACAACCTGACCCTGCACACTGACCCTACACCCTGACCCTACATGCTGACCCTACACGCTGACTCAATGCCCTGACCCTACGCCCTGACCCTACGCCCTGACCCTACACCCTGACCCTAAATCCATCTGTTAGAGATGGAATAATCATAAACAAGTATGACCTCTCTCTCTCTCTCTCTCTCTCTCTCTCGCTCTCTCTCTCTCTCTCTCTCTCTCTCTCTCTCTCTCTGTTTACGAAAGCTGTGAAGATGGGCCACATCCTGGTGATAGAAGAGGCAGACAAAGCTCCACTAACCTCGCCTCTTGTCTCTGGTACACACACACACACACACACACACACACACACACACACACACACACACACACACACACACACACTGTGTACATTTTTCTTTGAGACTCTTCAGCATAGTGACAGTGTATAAGGTAAGTTTAGTTAGAAGTGGAAAGTAAAACAGTGTAAACAGACAGTGTTTTTCTAAGTCTATTGGTACCTGTCCATAAAGGCTTTTATGCTATTCCCCGTGAGCAGTTTGGAAGCAGCTTGGATGATGCTGGATCGTAGATGTTAACATTTGTTTATCTTTGTTGATATCCTATCTGCTATTTATCTCTTCGATCATCCTCCCTGTCTCTACAGAGGACCTGGGACACTTCTCTGTCACCCTTTCAAAACACATTTTGCTCTGACCCGAAAGTGTGTGTTTGTGTGTCTGTGTGTGCACGTGCATGCGTATGTCTGTGTGTGTACGCATGTGTTTCAATGTTTCTTTGTGTCTATGTGTGTGTGCCTGTGTGTGTGTGTGTGCATTTGCGTTTGTTTGTGCATGTGTGTGTGCGTGCGTGTGCATATGTGTGCGTGCGTGTGCATACGTGTGTGTGTGTGTATATGTGTGTGCTGTGCTGATTGTGTGTTTTCTCCCCTAACTGGGAAACGACTTCTTTGGCTCTCTGGGTAAGACAGCTTTTTTTGAGGGTTGGGATGTTAATGGAATTATTTTATTTTATTTTTGGGGGGGAAATTTCATCAAAGTCTACTGGAGGACAATTTATTTTTAACAACGACAAAATAACTTAAAACGAAATCCCCTTATTGTTCGGGATACCTTTAAAATTCAATTCCATATTCATCAATAATAAAAAAGCAGTTTCTGTCTAAAGAGACAAGACTAACAATGGAATACATGCACTAATAGTACAGGTAGATGGCAATAAAAACTAGAGATACAAAAATGGAAAAACAAAAAGAACTGGAGGAACGTATTCAAGAACGATCTAATGTAAACTATTACAGAAAAATGGGATGGAATATGGAGAAAAATGCACCAAATTCTTCCTGAATCTCCAACACTGGAACGCTACCAAAAATAATTTGCAGAAACCTGTTATCTATGATTCTCCAAATTATATTTTAAAAGGGGAAACTAAATATTTTAGGCAGATGTTTTCTTTTCCGTCTCATTCTCACCTTCTGAATGAAAATTTTACCAAATAATTTGTATTTTTGAAAATTAACAAATTTACAAAAAAGTCAGTGTGATCAGTGTGAAAGCCAAATTACAGAGTGATAACTTGTTGAGGCTATTAGATCCTTTCAGTCTGGAAAAACGTTTTGTTTCATCAGACCAGAGGACATTTCTCCAAAGAGTACAATCTTTGTTCCCATGTGCAGTTGCAAACAGTAGTCTGGCTTTTTTATGGCAGTTTTGGAGCAGTGGTTTCTTCCTTGCTGAGTGGCCTTTCAGGTTATGTCGATATAGGCCTGTTCTGGGATTGATTTGCACTTTTCGCACCAAAGTACGTTAATCTCTAGGAGACAGAACGCGTCTCCTTCCTGAGCGGTTTGACGGCTGCGTGGTCCCATGGTGTTTATACTTGCGTACTATTGTTTGTACAGATGAACATGGTACCTTCAGGCATTTGGAAGTTGCTCCCAAGGATGAAGCAGACTTGTGGAGGTCTACAATTTTTTTTCTGAGGTCTTGGCTGATTTCTTTTGATTTTCCCATGATGTCAAGCAAAGAGGCACTGAGTTTGAAGGTAGGCCTTGAAATACATCCACAGGTACACCTCCAATTGACTCAAATCATGAAGCTTCTAAAGCCATGACATCTGGAATTTTCCAAGCTGTTTAAAGGCACAGTCAACTTAGTGTATGTAAACTTCTGACCCACTGGAATTGTGATATAGTGAATTATAAGTGAAATAATCTGTTTGTAAACAATTGTTGGAAAAATGACATGTGTCATGTACAAAGTAGATGTCCAAACCGACTTGCCAAAACTATAGTTTGTTAACAAGAAATGTGTGGAGTGGTTGAAAAACTAGTTTTAATGTCTCCAACCTAAGTGTACGTAAACTTCCAATCTCAACTCAATACTCATGGCTCCATTATTAGCTTATTTTAACAACTCCTAAATAAATGGTAGTCTGTCAGGTACTCAGCAGGGAGGTCTGATTTCGCTATTATTAAATCAATACCCAGATGGCAAATATAAAGATCTAGTCTATCTAAAAAACTGGAGGCCTCTTACACTTCAATGTTGTGATGGAAAAATACTAGTGAAATTTATAGCACTCAGAATTAAAAAGGTTTTACCAGGTATGGTTCATCCTGATCAGACAGTTTTTTTGCATGGATGATACATTGGAGATAATATACGACAACTACTAGAAATAATAGAACATCATGAAACAGCTAAGAAGTCAGGCTTGGTATTTATAGCGGATTTTGAAAAGTAAGACTTGATTTTATTTATAAATGCCTGGATTTCTTCAATTTCGGCGAGTATCTTCTAAAATGGGTAAAAGTGATATACTGTATAGCAACCCCAAGTGTAAAATAGTAAATAGAGGCTACTTCTCAGAGAGTTTTGAATTGTCAAGAGGTGTTAAATATGGGTGTCCGCTGTCATCCTATCTTTTCGTGATGGCCATTAAAATGCTAACTCTTGCTAAATCAGATCCAATAACAACATTAGAGGATTAGAAATGCCAGGCTTAAAAACAAAGGTGTCCATGTATGCTAATCACTCAAGTTTTATACCCTGCAGTTTACCTATAAATTGAGCTGACAGTCAAGTTTTATACCCTGCAGTTTACCTATAAATTGAGCTGACAGTTAAGTTTTATACCCTGCAGTTTACCTATAAATTGAGCTGACAGTCAGGTTTTATACCCTGCAGTTTACCTATAAATTGAGCTGACAGTCAAGTTTTATACCCTGCAGTTTACCTATAAATTGAGCTGACAGTCAGGTTTTATACCCTGCAGTTTACCTATAAATTGAGCTGACAGTCAAGTTTTATACCCTGCAGTTTACCTATAAATTGAGCTGACAGTTAAGTTTTATACCCTGCAGTTTACCTATAAATTGAGCTGACAGTTAAGTTTTATACCCTGCAGTTTACCTATAAATTGAGCTGACAGTCAAGTTTTATACCCTGCAGTTTACCTATAAATTGAGCTGACAGTCAAGTTTTATACCCTGCAGTTTACCTATAAATTGAGCTGACAGTTAAGTAGACATACTTGGTAGTGGTGTTTGGTATTTGGTATTTTACTAGGATCCCCAAAAGCAGCAGCTACTCTTCCTGGGGTCCAACACAAAACACGAAACATAATGTAGAATGACATAATAAAGAACATTAATAGAAAAGAACAAGTACAGAACTACATAAAACAATATAAAGGCACATTTAGCCTACATATCAATGCACACACAAACTAACTAGGTCAAATAGGGCAGAGGCGTTGTGCTGCGAGGTGTTGGTTTATCTGTTTTTGAAATTTGCGGTTTATTCGCGGTTCACGGTTTATTTGAGCAATATGAGATATTCATTTCACAAAATATATAAGTGAGCTCTCCACAATGAATTTCACTAGAAAACTAGTAAAAATAGACAAGATCCTGCAACCATGGAGAGGTAGATACCTGCACTGATTAACTCCTTAGTCATATCTCAGTTTACTCACTTGCTTATGGCAATGCCTGATGCCTCAATTCCTGATGATTAATTTTCAAATCATATGAGCAAAATATTTCACTTTATTTGGGATGCTAGATGCTAAACCAGACAAGACAAAGCGAGCCTAAATAATGTCTATATATATCTATATAATGAATATGAGCTGGGTGGGATGACATTATTAAATATAAAAGCACTAAACCTCTCTCTAAAACCTTCACTTCACTTGTTTAAAAATGGCCTTTTTGCCCATGTGTAGATTGCCATGTCTCATTTTTTCAAAAGTATCGTTCTTTTTTAAACAAGCATTGTGAAAGCTGGATACAATTTCAATTTCATCCCCTTGAAAAGATAGAACAAACATTACAACAATTATTAAGGCTAAACTCAAATGTGCTGGTTGATAAAATACCTTAATTTATGGAAAATATGTTTGAAAAGGGTTCAAGACTTTGTGCTTTTCAGCTAAGATTATTATACAGAATTCTTGCCACCAACAAACTGTTGAATATTTGGGCCATACAATCATCCCAGCTCTGGAAATTTTGTTTTGAGGATACAGAATCAACAGACCATTTGTCGTGGTATTGCCCTCAGGTAGCCTGGTTCTGGTCTCATGTTCAGGAATGACTGAAAAATCATAACATTAATCTAAATCACACTTCTGTGAAATCAAACTGTCCACTTAGGAAGCAACACTGATTGACAATAAATTTCACATGCTGTTGTGCAAATGGAATAGACAATAGGTGGAAATGATAGGCAATTAGCAAGACACCCCCAAAAAAGGAGTGGTTCTGCAGGTGGTGACCACAGACCACTTCTCAGTTCCTATACTTCCTGGCTGATGTTTTGGTCACGTTTGAATGCTGGCGGTGCTTTCACTCTAGTGGTAGCATGAGACGGAGTCTACAACCCACACGAGTGGCTCAGGTAGTGCAGCTCATCCAGGATGGCACATCAATGCGAGCTGTGGCAAGAAGGTTTGCTGTATCTGTCAGCGTAGTGTCCAGAGCATGGAGGCGCTACCAGGAGACAGGCCAGTACATCAGGAGACGTGGAGGAGGCCGTAGGAGGGCAACAACCCAGCAGCAGGACCGCTACCTCCGCCTTTGTGCAAGGAGGAGCAGGAGGAGCACTGCCAGAGCCCTGAAAAATGACCTCCAGCAGGCCACAAATGTGCATGTGTTTGCTCAAACGGTCAGAAACAGACTCCATGAGGGTGGTATGAGGGCCCGACGCCCACAGGTGGAAGTTGTGCTTACAGCCCAACACCATGCAGGACGTTTGGCATTTGCCAGAGAACACCAAGATTGGCAAATTCGCCACTGGCGCCCTGTGCTCTTCACAGGTTCACACTGAGCACATGTGACAGATGTGACAGAGTCTGGAGTCGCCGTGGAGAACGTTCTGCTTCCTGCAACATCCTCCAGCATGACCGGTTTGGCGGTGGGTCAGTCATGGTGTGGGGTGGCATTTCTTTGGGGGGCCGCACAGCCCTCCATGTGCTCGCCAGAGGTAGCCTGACTGCCATTAGGTACCGAGATGAGATCCTCAGACCCCTTGTGAGACCATATGCTGGTGCGGATGGCCCTGGGTTCCTCCTAATGCAAGACAATGCTAGACCTCATGTGGCTGGAGTGTGTCAGCAGTTCCTGCAAGAGGAGGGCATTGATGCTATGGACTGGCCCGCCCGTTCCCCAGACCTGAATCCAATTGAGCACATCTGGGACATCATGTCTCGCTCCATCCACCAACGCCACGTTGCACCACAGACTGTCCAGGAGTTGGCGGATGCTTTAGTCCAGGTCTGGGAGGAGATCCCTCAGGAGACCAGCCGCCACCTCATCAGGAGCATGCCCAGGCATTGTAGGGAGGTCATACAGGCACGTGGAGGCCACACACACTACTGAGCCTCATTTTGACTTGTTTTTAAGGACATTACATCAAAGTTGGATCAGCCTGTAGTGTGGTTTTCCACTTTAATTTTGAGTGTGACTCCAAATCCAGACCTCCATGGGCTGATCAATTTGATTTCCATTGATAATTTTTGTGTGATTTTGTTGTCAGCACATTCAACTATGTAAAGAAAAAAGTATTTAATAAGAATATTTCATTCATTCAGATCTAGGATGTGTTATTTTAGTGTTCCCTTTATTTTTTTGAGCAGTGTATCTTCAACTTGCAATCTGTGGATTCTAATTGATTAGATAGATTCAAATTGTATGTTAAACATCACAGCATAGTTGACGATATATGGTGTGTAGAAATCTGAAGTGGGTGGCCAGTAGAGATAGGGGCGATGGGCTAAGGCTAGCTGAGGGTTGGGATGTGCAATGGAATTATTTTATTATGATTTATTATGATTTTTCTCCGGGGAGAGGGGGGGTGTGGGGGGGGTCTCAGATGGTTGAGGGGCAGGTCTCGGGGAACTGTGGGGGGGATGTTTGTGTGTGTGTGATTTCCAGTAGATCACTATGGCAATACAGAAAGTTAGTGTATAGAGTAGTGATAATAGACCAATTACTGCACTGTTACCGTGGAAAATGGCCCAATCCAACCACACATCAACACAGTTTTTCCCCCTGGCCTGTCAGCATATTCACGTGCGAAGATGATGGGTGATTGTTGATGGCTGACAGGCAGTACAATGAACAGAAATCAATTTCATTTGCCAACAAAATATCAGCTAAAGTGCAAAACAATTTCCAAATGTTTTTGGAAATAAGAGAATGTTGACAATCAACATTCACTTGGATTCAGCAAAGCGAATAAGAATGTCAGAACAGTTCCCACAGCAGAGGCAGTTCACCATGACTGAAGTGGTAGCAGGGAAGAAGACTGTGGCAAGCGCTGAAATAATCAAGGTGAGTGGTGTTCTACTCAAACTTGAACTCCGCTAACCTTGGCTTTAGTAGGGTGATCAGCACTCTGCTCTCCCCAATCTAACCTTGGCTTTAGTAGGGTGATCAGCAGTCTGCTCTCCCCAGCCTAACCTTGGCTTTAGTAGGGTGGTCGGCTCTCTGCTCTCCCCAGTCTAACCTTGGCTTTAGTAGGGTGGTCGGCTCTCTGCTCTCCCCAGTCTAACCTTGGCTTTAGTAGGGTGGTCGGCACTCTGCTCTCCCCAATCTGTCTATGGATCACGAAAGCACAATCTTTCTGGATTTTTTTTGAAACGGTAATACTGTTTTAAAAGTACATATCAACCACAATACTATGTTTGTATGTTTCCTGTTCTATATCTCCCTTACGACCCTTTCAGAAAATAATCACAAAAAAATCACAATTTCAAATATTTTGAAGACAAGAAATATCTATCCTCAAATGGAAAGCGATTGATCAACTTTGAATATATATATATATATACATATTATTTTTTGAGAGAGAGAGAGTAAGAATGGGAAGTGCATCTCGTGTTGGTAGAAAGCCCCAAGCCTGATAGAGAGGAGAGGTGTGAGTGAGTGAGTGAGTGAGTGAGTGAGTGAGTGAGTGAGTGAGTGAGTGAGTGAGTGAGTGAGTGAGTGAGTGAGTGAGTGAGTGAGGGTGTGAGTGAGTGAGGGAGTGAGTGAGTGAGGGAGGGTGTGAGTGAGTGAGTGAGTGAGTGAGGGAGGGTGTGAGTGAGTGAGTGAGGGAGTGAGTGAGTGAGTGAGTGAGTGAGTGAGTGAGTGAGTGAGTGAGTGAGTGAGTGAGTGAGTGAGTGAGTGAGTGAGTGAGTGAGTGAGTGAGGGAGTGAGGGGGGGAGTGAGGGAGTGAATGTGTGAGTGGATTATGACAGAGCTGTTTGTTCAGGAAAATAAACAGAATTGAGCACTAAAGGTGTTTCTGATTGTTTTGTGTTGCATATTCTGCTTAAAGTCATCTGAAAACCTTTTATTGCTTTATATGAAATTAACATGAAAAAAAACATCACAAAATGTATCGCAGAATTTCAAAAAGCTGACGCAAAATCAAGCATTTAAAAATCACAAAAACAAATTGTGAAATCCTGGAGGGACTGTGCTATGTATCTAACCGAACAGCTGTACGGTTGTGTGTGTCACTTGGCCTAAACTTTGAAATTATTTTCATCATATATTTTTTTAATGTATTACTTTGGTATGATGTTTGAATGTTTAACAAGTATGAATGTATGTTTCTGACATCTCAATATTCCTCTATTCTGATGACATAAAGTATTACCTTTAATTTGAAATAATATTAAGGATTCATTTAAAGACCATTACTCAACGTCATCATAATTGTGCAGGTTTTAATAAAGAAAAATGTGTTTTTTCTGTCTCTTGTGTTTCATTATAAACCCTGTTTCTGTGACCTTTTCTTTTATAATCCTCAAGTAGAAGAAACTTGAGGACCAAACAGGGAAGGGACAAGTATTTATGAGTCTATATTGGTATGATGTGATTATGTTTAATAGACTAGGTTAGATGCTACAGTAGGAAGGCTGTGTCCTGGTACTTAATAGACTAGGTTAGATGCTACAATAGGAAGGCTGTGTACTGGTACTTAATAGACTAGGTTAGATGCTACAGTAGGAAGGCTGTGTCCTGGTACTTAATAGACTAGGTTAGATGCTACAATAGGAAGGCTGTGTACTGGTACTTAATAGACTAGGTTAGATGCTACAGTAGGAAGGCTGTGTCCTGGTACTTAATAGACTAGGTTAGATGCTACAGTAGGAAGGCTGTGTCCTGGTACTTAATAGACTAGGTTAGATGCTACAGTAGGAAGGCTGTGTCCTGGTACTTAATAGACTAGGTTAGATGCTACAGTAGGAAGGCTGTGTCCTGGTACTTAATAGACTAGGTTAGATGCTACAGTAGGAAGGCTGTGTACTGGTACTTAATAGACTAGGTTAGATGCTACAATAGGAAGGCTGTGTACTGGTACTTAATAGACTAGGTTAGATGCTACAGTAGGAAGGCTGTGTCCTGGTACTTAATAGACTAGGTTAGATGCTACACTAGGAAGGCTGTGTCCTGGTACTGTAAGACAACCTGATTCCTAGCACAGTAATTTAACACCAAACACTCATTGTGTGCTGCGTTGTCATATTACATTTCCCATATATTTTCCCTAAAATAGGAAATAACCTCCACCTATTTTGTCAAGTTGTATCAAAGTAAAGATATCAACTATTTGAAATGAACCAAATTTGGACAAACTACTAGACACATGTTGTTTGATGTGTTTAGTGTTTCCATTTGTGGGATGATTTATTATGAGTTGGACAGTTCCTCTCTCGGTGATTTGGTACATGGTGCTGTTGTTTTACTTACACTCCACCTGCAACCTATAACACCGCGGTTCAAACCCAGCTGTGATTCATGGGAAAGTGGCCAGTAAACCTATAACACCG
>NC_088398.1:74644515-74789515 GCF_034236695.1 Oncorhynchus nerka | reverse complement strand
AGTGATGATCCATGGCCCGGAGCCTCCAGTGATGATCCATGGCCCGAAGCCTCCAGTGATGATCAATGGCACGGACCCTCCAGTGATGATCCATGGCACGAAGCCTCCAGTGATGATCCATGGACGGAGCCTCCAGTGATGATCCATGGCCCGGAGCCTGCAGTGATGATCCATGGCATGAAGCCTGTAGTGATGTTCCATGGCACGAAGCCTCCAGTGATGATCCATGGCCCGGAGCCTCCAGTGATGATCCATGGCCCGGAGCCTGCAGTGATGATCCATGGCATGAAGCCTCCAGTGATGATCCATGGCATGAAGCCTCCAGTGATGATCCATGGCACGGAGTCTCCAGTGATGATCCATGGCACGAAGCCTCCAGTGATGATCCATGGCATGGAGCCTCCAGTGATGATCCATGGCATGGAGCCTCCAGTGATGATCCATGGCACTGAGCCTTCAGCGAGGGTTCCAAGTCCAGAGCCTTCAGCGAGGGTTCCCAGTCCAAAGCCTTCAGCGACGGTCCCCAGTCCGGAGCCTCCAGCGACGGTCCCCAGTCCGGAGCCTCCAGCGATGGTCCCCGGTCCGGAGCCTCCAGCTGCAATCCGCAGTCCAGAGCCTCTGCCAGCTAGCCTACTTCAGCAGTACTGTATCATTTTAATCTTTTTAGTCAATAAGATTCTTGCTACGTAAGCTTAACTTTCTGAACACTCGAGACGTGTAGTCCACTTGTCATTCCAATCTCCTTTGCATTAGCGTAGCCTCCTGTGTAGCCTGTCAACTATGTGTCTGTCTATCCCTGTTCTCTCCTCTCTGCACAGACCATACAAACGCTCCACACCGCGTGGCCGCGGCCACCCTAATCTGGTGGTCCCAGCGCGCACGACCCACGTGGAGTTCCAGGTCTCCGGTAGCCTCTGGAACTGCCGATCTGCGGCCAACAAGGCAGAATTCATCTCAGCCTATGCCTCCCTCCAGTCCCTCGACTTCTTGGCACTGACGGAAACATGGATCACCACAGACAACACTGCTACTCCTACTGCTCTCTCTTCGTCTGCCCACGTGTTCTCGCACACCCCGAGAGCTTCTGGTCAGCGGGGTGGTGGCACCGGGATCCTCATCTCTCCCAAGTGGTCATTCTCTCTTTCTCCCTTACCCATCTGTCTATCGCCTCCTTTGAATTCCATGCTGTCACAGTTACTAGCCCTTTCAAGCTTAACATCCTTATCATTTATCGCCCTCCAGGTTCCCTCGGAGAGTTCATCAATGAGCTTGATGCCTTGATAAGCTCCTTTCCTGAGGACGGCTCACCTCTCACAGTTCTGGGCGACTTTAACCTCCCCACGTCTACCTTTGACTCATTCCTCTCTGCCTCCTTCTTTCCACTCCTCTCCTCTTTTGACCTCACCCTCTCACCTTCCCCCTACTCACAAGGCAGGAAATACGCTCGACCTCATCTTTACTAGATGCTGTTCTTCCACTAACCTCATTGCAACTCCCCTCCAAGTCTCCGACCACTACCTTGTATCCTTCTCCCTCTCGCTCTCATCCAACACTTCCCACACTGCCCCTACTCGGATGGTATCGCGCCGTCCCAACCTTCGCTCTCTCTCCCCGCTACTCTCTCCTCTTCCATCCTATCATCTCTTCCCTCTGCTCAAACCTTCTCCAACCTATCTCCTGATTCTGCCTCCTCAACCCTCCTCTCCTCCCTTTCTGCATCCTTTGACTCTCTATGTCCCCTATCCTCCAGGCCGGCTCGGTCCTCCCCCCTCCCGCTCCGTGGCTCAACGACTCATTGCGAGCTCACAGAACAGGGCTCCGGGCATCCGGCGGAAATGGAGGAAAACTAGCCTCCCCTGCGGACCTGACATCCTTTCACTCCCTCCTCTCTACATTTTCCTCTTCTCTCTCTGCTGCTAAAGCCACTTTCTACCACTCTAAATTCCAAGCATCTGCCTCTAACCCTAGGAAGCTCTTTGCAACCTTCTCCTCCCTCCTGAATCCCCCTCCTCCCTCTCTGCAGATGACTTCGTCAACCATTTTGAAAAGAAAACGACATCCGATCCTCGTTTGCTAAGTCAAACGACACCGCTGGTTCTGCTCACACTGCCCTACCCTGTGCTCTGACCTCTTTCTCCCCCCTCTCTCCAGATGAAATCTTGCGTCTTGTGACGGCCGGCCGCCCAACAACCTGCCCGCTTGACCCTATCCCCTCCTCTCTTCTCCAGACCATTTCCGGAGACCTTCTCCCTTACCTCACCTCGCTCATCAACTCACCCCTGACCGCTGGCTAAGTCCCTTCCGTCTTCAAGAGAGCGAGAGTTGCACCCCTTCTGAAAAAACCTACACTCGATCCCTCCGATGTCAACAACTACAGACCAGTATCCCTTCTTTCTTTTCTCTCCAAAACTCTTGAACGTGCCGTACTTGGCCAGCTCTCCCGCTATCTCTCTCAGAATGACCTTCTTGATCCAAATCAGTCAGGTTTCAAGACTAGTCATTCAACTGAGACTGCTCTTCTCTGTATCACGGAGGCGCTCCGCACTGCTAAAGCTAACTCTCTCTCCTCTGCTCTCATCCTTCTAGACCTATCGGCTGCCTTCGATACTGTGAACCATCAGATCCTCCTCTCCACCCTCTCCGAGTTGGGCATCTCCGGCGCGGCCCACGCTTGGATTGCGTCCTACCTGACAGGTCGCTCCTACCAGGTGGCGTGGCGAGAATCGGTCTCCACACCACGTGCTCTCACCACTGGTGTCCCCAGGGCTCTGTTCTAGGCCCTCTCCTATTCTCGCTATACACCAAGTCACTTGGCTCTGTCATAACCTCACATGGTCTCTCCTATCATTGCTATGCAGACGACACACAATTAATCTTCTCCTTTCCCCTTCTGATGATCAGGTGGCGAATCGCATCTCTGCATGTCTGGCAGACATATCAGTGTGGATGACGGATCACCACCTCAAGCTGAACCTCGGCAAGACGGAGCTGCTCTTCCTCCCGGGGAAGGACTGCCCGTTCAAGATCTCGCCATCACGGTTGACAACTCCATTGTGTCCTCCTCCCAGAGCGCTAAGAACCTTGGCGTGATCCTGGACAACACCCTGTCGTTCTCAACTAACATCAAGGCGGTGGCCCGTTCCTGTAGGTTCATGCTCTACAACATCCGCAGAGTACGACCCTGCCTCACACAGGAAGCGGCGCAGGTCCTAATCCAGGCACTCGTCATCTCCCGTCTGGATTACTGCAACTCGCTGTTGGCTGGGCTCCCTGCCTGTGCCATTAAACCCCTACAACTCATCCAGAACGCCGCAGCCCATCTGGTGTTCAACCTTCCCAAGTTCTCTCACGTCACCCCGCTCCTCCGCTCTCTCCACTGGCTTCCAGTTGAAGCTCGCATCCGCTACAAGACCATGGTGCTTGCCTACGGAGCTGTGAGGGGAACGGCACCTCAGTACCTCCAGGCTCTGATCAGGCCCTACACCCAAACAAGGGCACTGCGTTCATCCACCTCTGGCCTGCTCGCCTCCCTACCACTGAGGAAGTACAGTTCCCGCTCAGCCCAGTCAAAACTGTTCGCTGCTCTGGCCCCCCAATGGTGGAACAAACTCCCTCACGACGCCAGGACAGCGGAGTCAATCACCACCTTCCGGAGACACCTGAAACCCCACCTCTTTAAGGAATACCTAGGATAGGATAAAGTAATCCCTCTCACCCCCCTTAAAAGATTTTGATGCACTACTGTTCCACTGGATGTCATAAGGTGAATGCACCAATTTGTAAGTCGCTCTGGATAAGAGCGTCTGCTAAATGACTTAAATGTTAAATGTAATGTAAATGTGATCCTCAGTCCCGAGCCTCCAGCGACGGTCCCCAGTCCGGAGCCTCCAGCGACGGTCCCCAGTCCCGAGCCTCCAGCTGCAATCTGCAGTCCCGAGCCTCCAGCGACGGTCCCCAGTCCGGAGCCTCCAGCGATGGTCCCCGGTCCGGAGCCTCCAGCTGCAATCCTCAGTCCAGAGCCCCCAGCGGTGATCCGCAGTCCCGAGCCTCCAGCGACGGTCCCCAGTCCGGAGCCTCCAGCGACGGTCCCCAGTCCCGAGCCTCCAGCGACGGTCCCAGTCCAGAGCCCCCAGCGGTGATCCACAGTCCCGAGCCTCCAGCGACGGTCCCCAGTCCAGAGCCCCCAGCGGCGGTCCACAGTCCTGAGCCCCCAGCGGCGGTCCACAGTCCTGAGCCTCCAGCGGTGATCCGCAGTCCCGAGCCTCCAGCGGTGATCCGCAGTCCCGAGCCTCCAGCTGCAATCCCCAGTCCCGAGCCCCCAGCGGCGGTCCACAGTCCTGAGCCTCCAGCGGTGATCCGCAGTCCCGAGCCTCCAGCGGTGATCCGCAGTCCCGAGCCTCCAGCTGCAATCCCCAGTCCCGAGCCTCCAGCGGCGGTCCACAGTCCAGAGCCCCCAGCGGCGGTCCACAGTCCCGAGCCTCCAGCGGCGGTCCACAGTCCCGAGCCCCCAGCGGTGATCCGCAGTCCCGAGACTCCAGCGGTGATCCGCAGTCCCGAGCCTGCAGCGGCGGTCCACAGTCCTGAGCCCCCAGCGGCGGTCTGCAGTCCTGAGCCCCCAGCGGCGGTCTGCAGTCCTGAGCCCCCAGCGGCAGTCTGCAGCGGCGGTCTCCAGAGCCTCCGGCGATGATCTACGGTCTGGAGGTCCCGGTGACGATCCCTATACTGGAGGCTCCACCGAAGTGGGGGGAGCCTAAAGCAGGGCGGGGTCTGCATTCCGCACCGGAGCCCCCACCAGAGCCCCCACCAAGAGTAGATGCCCACACGGACCCTCCCCTATAGGTTCAGGTTTGCGGCCGGAGTCCGCACATTTGGGGGGGGTACTGTCACGGCTTGACCTTAGAGATCCTTATTTATTCTCTATGTTTGGTTAGGTCAGGGTGTGACTCAGATGGGAGAATCTATGTTTCTATTTTGCCTAGTGTGGTTCCCAATCAGAGGCAGCTGTCTATCGTTGTCTCTGATTGGGGATCATATATAAGTTGTCATTTTCCATTTGGGTTTTGTGGGGTGTTGTTTTCCGTTTAGTATCTGTGAAATGTCACAAGAAGATGTCATGCATGCTGTCACAAGAAGATATGTCATACATGATGTCACAAGAAGATAGGTCATGCATGCTTAGATGTTCTTTGTGAATGATTAACATCTCTATAACAGAACAATGACTTGGGACAACAAAACAGATTGTAGTCTGTACTGTACACTACGTAATCCACAATGATTTTTTTATTAGGTCATAAGATGTGCTGGGAGTTTGCCCACAAGAACTGGCTACTGTTCCACAAGGAGTGGGTAAGATGAGCTCAGCTCATTGCTCACGCACGTGAGAACAGAAGACTCTCACCAGCCATGGAGCCAGCTCAGGTAACACAACAGCACACAATGTCATTTAAATAAATGAGTTAATGAGTCATTTAATGTCCCTGACAGTATGACATAAAACGTAATGTCTTCAACACTAACAGTCACTATGTTACGATATCATAAAACGTAATGTCTTCAACACTAACAGTCACTCTGTTACGATATCATAAAACGTAATGTCTTCAACACTAACAGTCACTATGTTACGATATCATAAAACGTAATGTCTTCAACACTAACAGTCACTCTGTTACGATATCATAAAACGTAATGTCTTCAACACTAACAGTCACTATGTTACGATATCATAAAACGTAATGTCTTCAACACTAACAGTCACTATGTTACGATATCATAAAACGTAATGTCTTCAACACTAACAGTCACTATGTTACGATATCATGGGAAAATCTGATTTATCGCCAATAAAAGAGCAGTATAAGTCAGTGGTCTTCAATTAACCAAAATAGTAAGAGTGCATATTTTTTCCATGGAAGAATGACGTCTTGTCTCTTGGCATTTGACACTGTTAGATGACGAAGATATTGATAAGGCCGACGACACACTGTCTGCCTGTCTGGACCACTTCAGTGATTCATTATATCCCCCATTACGTCTCTCTCTCTCTCTCTCTCTCTCTCTCTCTCTCTCTCTATTCAATTCAATTTCAATTCAAAGGGCTTTATTGGCATGGGAAACATATGTTAACATTGCCAAGGCAAGTGAAATAGATAATAGACTAAAGTTAAATAAGTTAACATAAAACAGTACATTCACAAGAGTGCCAAAGTAATAGAGACAGTTCAAATGTCAGATTATGTATATATACAGTGCTGTAACAATGTGCAAATAGTTAAAGTATAAAAGGGAAAATAAATAAACATAAATGTGGGTTGTATTTACGATAGTGTTTGTTCTTCACGGGTTGCCCTTTTCTTGTGGCAACAGGTCACAAATCTTGCTGCTGTGATGGAACACTGTGGTATTTCACCCAGTAGATATGGGAGTTTATCAAAATTGGATTTGTTTTCAAATTATTTGTGGGTCTGTGTAATCTGAGGATAATATGTGTCTCTAATATGGTCATACATTTGGCAGGAGGTTAGGAAGTGCAGCTCAGTTTCCACCTTATTTTGTGGGCAGTGAGCACATAGCCTGCCTTGTCTTGAGAGCCATGTCTGCCTATGGTGGCCTCTCTCAATAGCAAGGCTATGCTCACTGAGTCTGTACTCCGGGCAGCCGAACGGAAATGGAGGAAAACTCGCCTCCCTGCGGACCTGGCATCCTTTCACTCCCTCCTCTCTACATTTTCCTCTTCTGTCTCTGCTGCTAAAGCCACTTTCTACCACTCTAAATTCCAAGCATCTGCCTCTAACCCTAGGAAGCTCTTTGCCACCTTCTCCTCCCTCCTGAATCCTCCTCCCCCCCTCCTCCCTCTCTGCAGATGACTTCGTCAACCATTTTGAAAAGAAGGTCAACGACATCCGATCCTCGTTTGCTAAGTCAAACGACACCGCTGGTTCTGCTCACACTGCCCTACCCTGTGCTCTGACCTCTTTCTCCCTCTCTCTCCAGATGAAATCTCGCGTCTTGTGACGGCCGGCCGCCCAACAACCTGCCCGCTTGACCCTATCCCCTCCTCTCTTCTCCAGACCATTTCCGGAGACCTTCTCCCTTACCTCACCTCGCTCATCAACTCATCCCTGACCGCTGGCTACGTCCCTTCCGTCTTCAAGAGAGCGAGAGTTGCACCCCTTCTGAAAAAACCTACACTCGATCCCTCCGATGTCAACAACTACAGACCAGTATCCCTTCTTTCTTTTCTCTCCAAAACTCTTGAACGTGCCGTCCTTGGCCAGCTCTCCCGCTATCTCTCTCAGAATGACCTTCTTGATCCAAATCAGTCAGGTTTCAAGACTAGTCATTCAACTGAGACTGCTCTTCTCTGTATCACGGAGGCGCTCCGCACTGCTAAAGCTAACTCTCTCTCTCCTCTGCTCTCATCCTTCTAGACCTATCGGCTGCCTTCGATACTGTGAACCATCAGATCCTCCTCTCCACCCTCTCCGAGTTGGGCATCTCCGGTGCGGCCCACGCTTGGATTGCGTCCTACCTGACAGGTCGCTCCTACCAGGTGGCGTGGCGAGAATCTGTCTCCTCACCACGCGCTCTCACCACTGGCGTCCCCCAGGGCTCTGTTCTAGGCCCTCTCCTATTCTCGCTATACACCAAGTCACTTGGCTCTGTCATAACCTCACATGGTCTCTCCTATCATTGCTATGCAGACGACACACAATTAATCTTCTCCTTTCCCCCTTCTGATGACCAGGTGGCGAATTGCATCTCTGCATGTCTGGCAGACATATCCGTGTGGATGACGGATCACCACCTCAAGCTGAACCTCGGCAAGACGGAGCTGCTCTTCCTCCCGGGGAAGGACTGCCCGTTCCATGATCTCGCCATCACGGTTGACAACTCCACTGTGTCCTACTCCCAGAGCGCTAAGAACCTTGGCGTGATCCTGGACAACACCCTGTCGTTCTCAACTAACATCAAGGCGGTGGCCCGTTCCTGTAGGTTCATGCTCTACAACATCCGCAGAGTACGACCCTGCCTCACACAGGAAGCGGCGCAGGTCCTAATCCAGGCACTTGTCAGCTCCCGTCTGGATTACTGCAACTCGCTGTTGGCTGGGCTCCCTGCCTGTGCCATTAAACCCCTACAACTCATCCAGAACGCCGCAGCCCGTCTGGTGTTCAACCTTCCCAAGTTCTCTCACGTCACCCCGCTCCTCCGCTCCCTCCACTGGCTTCCAGTTGAAGCTCGCATCCGCTACAAGACCATGGTGCTTGCCTACGGAGCTGTGAGGGGAACGGCACCTCAGTACCTCCAGGCTCTGATCAGGCCCTACACCCAAACAAAGGCACTGCGTTCATCCACCTCTGGCCTGCTCGCCTCCCTACCACTGAGGAAGTACAGTTCCCGCTCAGCCCAGTCAAAACTGTTCGCTGCTCTGGCCCCCCAATGGTGGAACAAACTCCCTCACGACGCCAGGACAGCGGAGTCAATCACCACCTTCCGGAGACACCTGAAACCCCACCTCTTTAACCTCTTCAGTCGACCCTCTACTTTTTTGAACATTTTGTTAAAAATCGCGCAACATTTCAGCGCCCTGCTACTCATGCCAGGAATATAGTACGTTCATATGGTTAGAATGTGTGGATAGGAAACCCTCGGACGTTTTTAAAACTGGTTAAATCACGACTGTGGCTATTACATAACGTGCGTTACATCGGAAAGCGCAGGAAAACCTGATCACAGAAAATGGAAATAAATATCCTTGCGCCACTTCCAGCAATTGTTAACAGTGAGCCGTATTAGATAAGACCGAGCATTCAACTCCCACAGCATCCCCATATTGTCTAGAGTCTTGTGAATTGAATTCTCTTTGATTCTTGGTTGAACCGAAAGAGGGGCACGACTTACCTCCGGTCTCCGCCCAGATCATTCCGGAATTTTTTTCCAAGACGACAGCTAATGATTTCTACATCGCCTATGGATGATTTTTATCGCTTATTAACGTTTACTAATACCTAAAGTAGCATTACAAACGTATTTCGAAGTGTTTTGTGAAAGTTTATCGTCTACTTTTTGAATTTTAAAAAATGACGTTACGTTGTGAAATCGTTGTTTTTTTCGTTTATCACACAGTCTACATATAACGATATCTTGGCTTTATATGGCCCGATTTAATCGAAATAAAGACCCAATAGTGTTTATGGGACATCTAGGAGTGCCAACAAAGAAGATGGTGAAAGGTAATGACTGTTTTCTATTTTATTGTGCGGTTTGTGTAACGCCGAAATGCTAATTATTTTGTTTACGTCCCCTGCTGTGCTTTTCTGTTGTAGTGTATTGGTGCATGCTATCAGATAATAGCTTCTCATGCTGTCGCCGAAAAGCATTTTAAAAATCTGACTTGTTGCCTGGATTCACAACGAGTGTAGCTTTAATTTGATACCCTGCATGTGTATTTTAATGAACTTTTGAGTTTTAACTAATACTATTAGCATTTAGCGTAGCGCATTTGCATTTCCAGAGCTCTAGTTGGGACGCAAGCGTCCCAAGTAGAGGCAAGAGGTTAAGGAATACCTAGGATAGGATAAAGTAATCCTTCTCACCCCCTTAAAAGATTTTGATGCACTATTGTAAAGTGGCTGTTCCACTGGATGTCATAAGGTGAACGCACCAATTTGTAAGTCGCTCTGGATAAGAGCGTCTGCTAAATGACTTAAATGTAAATGTAAAATGTAAATGTACATAGTACATAGTCAGAGTTCTCCTTAATTTTTGTTCAGTCATGGTGGTCAGGCATTCTGCCGCTAAGTACCCTCTGTTCAGGGACAAAAAGCATTTTAGTTTGCTCTGTTTTTTTTATGTTCCAATGTGTGTGTTTCCCAGACAGTAGGTAGTGACCAGCTTCTTAATGAGAACCTCTAGCTCAACCTCCTCCTCTCCTAAACCTCATCCTCTCTGAAACCTCCTCCTCTCCTAAACCTCCTCCTCTCTGAAACCTCCTCCTCTCCTAAACCTCCTCCTCTCTGAAACCTCCTCCTCTCCTAAACCTCCTCCTCTCTGAAACCTCATCCTCTCTGAAACCTTGTCCTCTCCTAAACCTCCTCCTCTCTGAAACCTCCTCCTCTCTGAAACCTCCTCCTCTCCTAAACCTCCTCCTCTAGCTAAACCCTCTCCTCTCCTAAACCTCCTCCTCTCTGAAACCTCCTCCTGATATGCACACATCTTTGTGGGCTTCCCTGACCTCATGGTGAGAGACCAGACAAGCTTCCAGATAGTTCTCATTAGAGATATCATGACTTTTTTATTAGCTCTGTCATGACTTTTGGATTAGAAATATCTTTACTTTTCATATATATATATATATACATACGTTTTATATACAACTTTTTTCACATTTTGTTAGGTTACAGCCCTATTCTAAATTTGATTGAATACATTTTTTATGGGCCTCCCGAGTGGCGCAAAGGTCTAAGACACTGCAGTGCTTGAGGTGTCACTACAGATCCGGGTTCGATTGAGAGGATCTGCAGAGAAGAATGGGAGAAACTCCCCAAATACAAGTGTGCCAAGCTTGAGGCGTTATACTCAAGAAGACTCGAGGCACCGAAGGTGCTTCAACAAAGTATTGAGTAAAGGGTCTGAATACTTATGGAAATGTAATATTGAAGTTTTTTTTTAATATATAAATTAGCAAAAATGTCAAAAATCTATTTTTGCTTTGTCATTATGGGGTATTGTGTGTATAGGGGGAACAAACAACTTAACACTTTTTAGAATAAGGATGTAATGTAACAAGATGTGGAAAAGATTAAGGGGTCTGAATACTTTTCAAAAGCACTGTATGAGGACTTTTGAGATATATAATTACTTTTACAATAACAAAGCTGACTGAAAGACATCTTCTCCCCAGGTCAGAGCCTCACAATAACATAGCTGACTGAAAGACATCTTCCACCCAGGTCAGAGCCTCACAATAACATAGCTGACTGAAAGACATCTTCTCCCCAGGTCAGAGCCTCACAATAACATAGCTGACTGAAAGACATCTTCCACCCAGGTCAGAGCCTCACAATAACATAGCTGACTGAAAGACATCTTCCACCCAGGTCAGAGCCTCACAATAACATAGCTGACTGAAAGACATCTTCCACCCAGGTCAGAGCCTCACAATAACATAGCTGACTGAAAGACATCTTCCACCCAGGTCAGAGCCTCACAATAACATAGCTGACTGAAAGACATCTTCTCCCCAGGTCAGAGTCTCACAATAACATAGCTGATTGGTGTAGAGGCAAAGTTACAATAGCTAACTTTGGTGTAGAGAGAACCATGTCTGAATCGTATACCTACAATATGTGGATTTGGGATTTGGGAGTAGTTGAAATGTTAAAGCATGTTGTAGTGCCATCCACTGGTCAATGGGAGTACTGCATCTGAATCCTCCTCCATCTTCTGATCCTGTCATTCTGTCATCTGTTTGGTTAGTTGACTAGTCCCCTCTGTCTCTAATTGTTGGTTTATCTGATTGACAGGTCTCTGAGTGTCTCTCCTTATGCAACATGGATATCGAAGGTGTCCGACTCTGACGTGCTACTATTGGCCAGTCTGGCCTCGGGGACGTGTGGTCACGGTGAATATTGGCAGATATTTTTTGTAAAAAAATGTCACCTTTATTTAACCAGGTAGGCTAGTTGAGAACAAGTTCTCATTTGCAACTGCGACCTGGCCAAGATAAAGCGTAGCAATTCGACACATACAACAACACAGAGTTACACATGGAATAAACAAAACATACAGTCAATAATACAGTAGAACAAAAGAAAACAAAAAGTCTATATGCAGTGAGTGCAAATGGGGTAAGTTTAGGAAATAAATAGGCCATGGTGGCGAAGTAATTACAATATAGCAATTCAACACTGGAATGGTAGATTGGCAGAAGATGAATGTGCAAGTAGAGATCCTGGGGTGCAAAGAAGAAAAATAAATAACAAAATAAATACCAGTATGGGGATGAGGTAGGTAGATAGATGGGCTGTTTACAGATGGGCTATGTACAGGTGCAGTGATATGTATGCTGCTCTGACAGCTGGTGCTTATAGCTAGTGAGGGAGATGTGAGTCTCCAGATTTTTGCAATTCGTTCCAGTCATGGGCAGAAGAGAACTGGAAGGAAAGACGACCAAAGGAGGAATTGGCTTTGGGGGTGACCAGTGAGATATATCTGCTGGAGCACGTGCTACGAATGGGTGCTGCTCTGGTGACCAGTGAGCTGATATAAGGCGGGGCTTTACCTAGCAGAGACTTGTAGATAACCTGTAGCCAGTGGATTTGTTGACGAGTATGAAGCGAGGGCCAGCCAACGAGAGAGTACAGGTCGCATTGGTGGGTAGTGTATGGGGCTTGGGTGACAAAACGGATGGCACTGTGATAGACCGCATCCAGTTTGTTGAGTAGAGTGTTGGAGGCTATTTTATAGATGACATCACTGAAGTCGAGGATCGGTAGGATGGTCAGTTTTACGAGGGTATGTTTGGCAGCATGAGTGAAGTATGCTTTGTTGCGATATAGGAAGCCGATTCTAGATTTAATTTTGGATTGGAGATGCTTAATGTGAGTCTGGAAGGAGAGTTTACAGTCTAACCAGACACCCAGGTATTTGTAGTTGTCCACGTATTCTAAGTCAGAGCCGTCCAGAGTAGTGATGTTGGACGGGCGGGCAGGTGCGGTCAGGGATCGATTGAAAAGCATGCATTTAGTTTTACTTGCGTTGGAGGCCACAGAAGGAGAGTTGTATGGCATTGAAGCTCATCTGGAGGTTAGTTAACACAGTGTCCAAGGAGGGGCCAGAAGTATACAGAATGGTGTCGTCTGCGTAGAGGTGGATCAGAGAATCACCAGCAGCAAGAGCAACATCATTGATGTATACAGAAAAGAGAGTCGGCCCGAGAATTGAACCCTGTGGCACACCCATAGAGACTGTCAGAGGACCGGACAACAGTCCCTCCAATTTGTCACACTGGACTCTATCAGAGAAGTAGTTGATAAACCAGGTGAGGCAATCATTTGAGATAACAAGGCTGCCGAGTCTGCCAGTAAGAATGTTGCGATTGACAGAGGCGAAAGCCTTGGCCAGGTCGATGAATACGGCTGCACAGTAATGTCTCTTATCGATGGCGGTTATGATGTCGTTTAGAACCTTGAGCATGGCTGAGGTGCACCCATGACCAGCTCTGAAACCAGATTGCATAGTGGAGAAGGTATGGTGGGATTCGAAATGGTCAGTAATCTGTTTGTTAACTTGGCTTTCGAAGACCTTAGAAAGACAGAGTAGGATAGATATAGGTCTGTAGCAGTTTGGGTCTAGAGTGTCACCCCCTTTGAAGAGGGGGATGACCGCGGCAGCTTTCCAATCTTTGGGAATCTCAGAAGATACGAAAGAGAGGTTGAACAGGCTGGTAATAGGGGTTGCAACAATTTCGGCAGATATTTTTAGAAAGAGAGGGTCCAGATTGTCTAGCCCGGCTAATTTGTAGGGGTCCCGATTTTGCAGCTCTTTCAGAACATCAGCTATCTGGATTTGGGTAAAGGATAAATGGTTGGGGCTTTGGCAGGTTGCTGTGGAGGGTTGCTGTGGAGGGTGCCGGGCAGTTGACCGGGGTAGAGGTAGCCAAGTGGAAAGCATGGCCAGCCGTAGAGAAATGCTAATTGAAATTCTTAATTATAGTGGATTTATCGGTGGTGACAGTGTTTCCTAGCCTCAGAGAAGTGGGCAGCTGGGAGGAGGTGCTCTTATTCTCCATTGACTTTACAGTGTCCAGGAACTTTTTAGATTTAGTACTACAGGATGCAAATTTCTGTTTGAAAAAGCTTGCCTTAGCTTTTCTAACTGCCTGTGTATATTTGTTCCTAACTTCCCTGAAAAGTTGCATATCACGGGGGCTATTCGATGCTAATGCAGAACGCCACAGGATGTTTTTGTGCTGGTCAAGGGCAGACAGGTCTGGAGTGAACCAAGGACTATATCTATTCCCAGTTCTACATTTTTTGAGAGGGGCATGCTTATTTAAGATGGTGAGGAAGGCACTTTTAAAGAATAGCCAGGCATCATCTACTGATGGGATGAGGTCAATGTCATTCCAGGATACCCCGGCCAGGTCAATTAGAAAGGCCTGCTCGCAGAAGTGTTTTAGGGAGCATTTGACAGTGATGAGGGCTGGTCGTTTGACCGCAGACCCATTACGGATGCAGGCAATGAGGCAGTGATCTCTGAGATCTTGATTGAAAACAGCAGAGGTGTATTTGGAGGGTGAGTTAGTTAGGATGACATCTAAGAGGGTGCCCGTGTTTACTGATTTGGGGTTGAACTTGGTAGGTTCATTGATCATTTGTGTGAGATTGAGGGCATCATGCTTAGTTTGTAGGATGGCCGGGGTGTTAAGCATATCCCAGTTTAGGTCAGTTTAGGTCACCTGGTAGCACAAGCTCAGAAGATAGATTTGGGGCAATCAATTCACATATGGTATCGAGGGCACAGCAGGGGGCAGAAGGAGGTCTGTAGCAAGCGGCAACAGTGAGAGACTTGTTTCTGGAAAGGTGAATCTTTTTAAGTAGAAGCTCAAATTGTTTGGGTACAGACTTAGATAGTAATACAGAACTCTGGAGGCTCTCTCTGCAGTAGATTGCAACACCGCCCCCTTTGGCAGTTCTGTCTTGGCGGAAAACGTTATAGTTAGGAATGGAAATTTCAAGGTTTTTGGTGGTTTTCCTAAGCCAGGATTCAGACACGGCTAAGAGATCTGGGTTGGCAGAGTGTGCTAAAGCAGTGAGTAAAACAAACTTAGGGAGTAGACTTCTAATTTTAACATGCATGAATGAAACCAAGGCTTTTACGTTTACAGAAGTCAACAAATGAGAGCACCTGTGGGGTGGGAGGGGAGCTAGGCACTGCAGGACCTGGATTAACCTCCACAGAGGAACAGAGGAGAAGTATGATAAGGGTATGATAAGGGTACGGCTAAAGACTATACAACCTGGCCGTCTAGCACGTTCAGAACAGAGAGTAAAAGGAGCAGGTTTCTGGGCGAGATAGCATAGATTCAAGGCATAGTGTACAGACAAAGGTAAGGTAGGATGTGAGTACATTGGAGGTAAACCTAGGCATTGAGTAATGAAGAGAGAGATATAGTCTCTAGAGATGTTTAAACCAGGTGATGTCATTGCATATGTTGGAGGTGGAACAACATGGTTGGTTAAGGGATATTGAGCAGGGCTAGAGGCTCTACAGTGACATAAGACAGTAATCACTAACCAGGACAGTAATGGACGAGGCATATTGATATTAGAGAGAGGCATGTGACTCTGGGAGATGGGATTAGACAACCTGCAACCTACAACCTTGTCACTTAACATTTTAGTGCATATACTCAGACACGCATTGCATTTTAAGACAAATTGTTACTGTCCCCACTAAAACAAATACTTAACATGCAATCTTTGAAACATTGAATTACTGTGGAATTCTATTCCTTCCTATGGAAGACTGCCAAGACTCTGCTGGACTGGAGTACAATAAGGCTCAGAGGATGGCAGGACTAGGGTTGTGTTCAGTGAGGTGAAATGCTCGGAACTTGTTGATAGAAATATAACGCATTAGAGGTAACATGATTGAACAAGTAGCCATTTTCCTTCATTCTTCATGTCCTTCATGTCCTAAAACCAAACCGTTCTAAAACCGACACTGCAGCCTACATACTGTAATTCCAATCATCACCACCAGGTGGCAGAGTTGAGCCATACATATTTACACCTGAACCACACAGTCCTGGAGGCTGCAACCCGGTCTGGAATACTAGTTTACAGTCCTCCCTGGTCTTTGTGAATGGGCACAACGTAAAGTACACAAAGTATAATTGTAGCACTTATGTAATGGAGTTGACCCTAGCTAGAGGTCAGACTGTGATGTAATGGAGTTGACCCTAGCTAGAGGTCAGACTGTGATGTAATGGAGTTGACCCTAGCTAGAGGTCAGACTGCTATGTAATGGAGTTGACCCTAGCTAGAGGTCAGACTGTGATGTAATGGAGTTGACCCTAGCTAGGGGTCAGACTGTGATGTAACGATAGGGTTGTCTAGGAAATATATGGTTGCCTGAGGCGGTTCTTAATCAGAGGCAGGTGATTTTCGTTGTCTCTGATTGGGAACCATATTTAGGCAGCCATATTCTTTGAGTGTTTCGTGGGTGATTGTTCCTGTCTCTGTGTTAGTTGTCACCAGATAGGCTGTATAGGTTTTCACATTCCGTTTGTTGTTTTTGTATTGTTCGTGTTTTTTTCTTCATTAAAGATGTATCGAACTAACCACGCTGCATTTTGGTCCGACTCTCCATCGACGGAAGAAAACCGTAACAGAATCACCCACCACACAGCAGCGTGGTGACAGGCAGCGGCAGCAGGAGCTACGAAGTTTGAGTATACGACTTGGGAGTAAATAGACAGGTGGGCGGTCGACCCAGAGAGAGTGCCGGAGCCCGCCTGGGATTCGCTGGAGCAGTGCAAAGAGGGCTATAGGAGAATGGAGTTGAAGAGAAAAGCACGGCGGCGCAGAAGGAAGCCCGAGAGTCAGCCCCAAAAATGTATTGGGGGGGGGGCTCTGGGAGAGTGTGGCAGAGTCAGGGTTCAGACCTGAGCCAACTCCCCCTGTTTATCGTGAGGAGCAGCGATCAAAGGACTTCTGGACTTGGGAGGAGATATTGGACGGAAAAGGACCCTGGGCACAGCCTGGAGAATATCGACGACCCAAAGAAGAACTGGAGGCGGGGAAAGCGGAGAGGCGCTGGTATGAAGAGGCAGCACGGCGACGCGGATGGAAGCCCGAGAGTCAGCCCCATACATTTATTGGAGGGGGGAGGCTCAGGGAGAGTGTGGCAGAATCAGGGTTCAGACCTGAGGCAACTCCCCCTGTTTATCGTGAAGAGCCAAGGAGGTGACCAGAACCAGAGCCGGTGTTGGAGGTGAGTGAAGCAGAGACTGTGAAGGAGTTAATGGGGAAAGTGGAGGAGAGAGTTATGAGGGAGTTGCTAGTTTGGTGCTTTAAGTACAATATTCGCCTGACGGAGCGTGTCGGGGATTTAATGGCGCCTGGGTCAGCGCTCCATACTCGTCCTGAGGTGCGTGTTAGTCGGCTGGTGAAAATTGTGCCAGCCTCACGCACTAGGCCTCCTGTGTACCTACCTAGCCTTGCATGTCCTGTGCCAGTCCTGCTCTCAGGCTCTCCAGTACACCTTCACGGTCCGGTCAATCCTGTGCCACCTTCACACACCAGTCCTCCGGTGGCAGCTCCCCGCACCAGGCTTCCTGTGCGTGTCCGCGGCCCAGTACCACCAGTGCCAGCACCACGCACCAGGCCTTCAGTGCGCCTCGCCTGTTCAGCGCTGCCAGAGCCTTTCTCCTCTCTAGTGCTGTCGGAGTCTCCCGCCTGTTTAGTGCTGTCGGAGTCTCCCGCCTGTTTAGCGCTGCCAGAGCCTTTCTCCTCTCCTGCGCTGCCGGAGCCTCCTGCCTGTTCAGCGCTGTCGAGCCTTTCTCCTCTCCTGCGCTGCCGGAGTCTCCTGCCTGTTCAGCGCAGCCAGAGCCTTCCTCCTCTACAGCGCTGCTGGAGTCTCCCGCCTGTTTAGCGCTGCCAGAGCCTTTCTCCTCTCCTGCGCTGCCGGAGCCTCCTGCCTGTTCAGCGCTGTCGAGCCTTTCTCCTCTCCTGCGCTGCCGGAGTCTCCTGCCTGTTCAGCGCAGCCAGAGCCTTCCTCCTCTACAGCGCTGCTGGAGTCTCCCGCCTGTTTAGCGCAGCCAGAGACTTCCTTCTCTCCAGCGCTGCCGGAGTCTCCTGCCTGTTCAGCGCAACCAGAGCTGCTAATCTGCATGGAGAAGCCAGAACTGCCAGTCTGCATGGAGCAGCCAGAGCTGCCAGTCTGCATGGAGCAGCCAGAGCTGCCAGTCTGCATGGAGCAGCCAGAGCTGCCAGTCTGCATGGAGCAGCCAGAGCTGCCAGTCTGCATGGAGCAGCCAGAGCTGCCAGTCTGCATGGAGCTGCCAGAGCAGTCAGCCATGGATCCACCAGTCGGCCAGGATCCGCCAGTCAGCCATGATCTTCCAGATCCGCCAGTCAGCCAGGATCCGCCAGTCAGCCATGATCTTCCAGATCCGCCAGTCAGCCAGGATCCGTCAGTCAGCCAGGATCTTCCAGATCCGCCAGTCAGCCAGGATCTTCCAGATCCGCCAGTCAGCCAGGATCCGCCAGTCAGCCAGGATCTGCCAGAACCACCAGCTAGCCAGGTTCTGCCAGAGCCAACTACCTGCCTGAGCTTCCTCTCAGTACTGGGCTTCCTCTCAGTACTGGGCTTCCTCTCAGGGCTGAGCTTCCCTTCAGGGCTGAGCTTCCCCTCAGTTCCGAGTTTCCCCTCAGTCCCGAGCTTCCCCTCAGTCCCGAGCTTCCCCTCAGTCCCGAGCTTCCCCTCAGTCCAGAGCTTCTACCTCAGTCCCGAGCTGCCCCTCAGTGCAGTGGGGTCCTTGGTGAGGGTTATTAGGCCAAGGTCGGCGGCGAGGGTCGCCAATCATAGGACGCGTTACAGGGGGACTAAGACTTGGTTGGAGTGGGGTCCACGTCCCGAGCCGGAGCCGCCACCGTGGACAGACGCCCACCCGGACCCTCCCCTATGGGTTTAGGTGTGCGGCCGGGAGTCCGCACCTTGGGGGGAGGGGGGGGGGAGGGGGGTTCTGTCACGCCTTGGTCTTAGTATTTTGTGTTTTCTTTATTTATTTGGTCAGGCCAGTGTGTGACATGGGTTTATTTTGTGGTGTGTTTTTGTATTGGGGTTTTAGAAGGTATTGGGATTGTGGCTGGGTAGGGTTGTCTAGGAAAGTCTATGGTTGCCTGAGGCGGTTCTTAATCAGAGGCAGGTGATTTTCGTTGTCTCTGATTGGGAACCATATTTAGGCAGTCATATTCTTTGAGTGTTTCGTGGGTGATTGTTCCTGTCTCTGTGTTAGTTGTCACCAGATAGGCTGTATAGGTTTTCACATTCCGTTTGTTGTTTTTGTATTGTTCGTGTCTTTTTCTTCATTAAAGATGTATCGAACTAACCACGCTGCATTTTGGTCCGACTCTCCGTCGACGGAAGGAAACCGTAACACTGGGTCCTCATCCCTGATTAATAAAGGACTGGTACCTCATCCCTGATTAATAAAGGACTGGGTCCTCATCCCTGATTAATAAAGGACTGGGTCCCCATCCCTGAGTAATAAAGGACTGGGATCTCATCCCTGAGTAATAAAGGACTGGGACCTCACCCCTGAGTAATAAAGGACTGGGTCCTCATCCCTGGTTAATAAAGGACTGGAACCTCACCACTGATTAAGAAAGGACTGGGTCCTCATCCCTGATTAATAAAGGACTGTAACCTCACCACTGATTAAGAAAGGACTGGGTCCTTATACCTGAGTAATAAAGGACTGGGACCTCATCCCTGAGCAATAAAGGACTGGGACCTCATCCCTGAGTAATAAAGGACTGGGACCTCATCCCTGATTAATAAAGGTCTGGGACCTCATCTCTGATTAATAAAGGACTGGGACCTCACCCCTGATTCATAAAGGACTGGAATCTCATACCTGAAAAATAAAGGACTGGGACCTCACACCTGATTAATAAAGGACTTGGACCTCATCCCTGATTAACAAAGGACTGGATCATCATCCCTAATTAATAAAGGACTGGGTCCTCATCCCTGATTAATAAAGGACTGGGTCCCCATCCCTGGTTCATAAAGGACTGGGTCCCCATCCCTGGTTAATAAAGGACTGGGACCTCATCCCTGATTAATAAAGGACTGGGTCCTCACCCCTGATTAATAAAGGACTGGGTCCCCATCCCTGGTTAATAAAGGACTGGGTCCTCATCCCTGGTTAATAAAGGACTGGGTCCTCATCCCTGATTAATAAAGGACTGGGTCCTCATCCCTGATTAATAAAGGACTGGGACCTCATCCCTGAGTAATAAAGGACTGGAACCTCAACCCTGATTAATAAAGGACTGGGACCTCATCCCTGAGTAATACAGGACTGGGTCCTCATCCCTGATTAATAAAGGACTGGGACCTCATCCCTGGTTAATAAAGGACTGGGACCTCATCCCTGAGTAATAAAGGACTGGTACCTCATCCCTGAGTAATAAAGGACTGGGTCCTCATCCCTGAGTAATAAAGGACTTGGACCTCATCCCTGATTAATAAAGGACTTGGACCTCATCCCTGATTAATAAAAGACTGGGTCCTCATCCCTGGTTAATAAAGGACTGGGACCTCATCCCTGAATTAATAAAGGACTGGGTCCTCATCCCTGGTTAATAAAGGACTGGGTCCTCATCCCTGGTTAATAAAGGACTGGGTCCTCATCCCTGGTTAATAAAGGACTGGAACCTCACCACTGATTAATAAAGGACTGGGTCCTCATCCCTGGTTAATAAAGGACTGGGTCCTCATCCCTGGTTAATAAAGGACTGGGTCCTCATCCCTGGTTAATAAAGGACTGGAACCTCACCACTGATTAATAAAGGACTGGGTCCTCATCCCTGATTAATAAAGGACTGGGACCTCATCCCTGAGTAATAAAGGACTGGAACCTCACCCCTGATTAATAAAGGACTGGGACCTCATCCCTGAGTAATAAAGGACTGGGTCCTCATCCCTGATTAATAAAGGACTGGGACCTCATCCCTGAGTAATAAAGGACTGGGACCTCATCCCTGAGTAATAAAGGACTGGGTCCTCATCCCTGAGTAATAAAGGACTGGTACCTCATCCCTGAGTAATAAAGGACTGGGTCCTCATCCCTGAGTAATAAAGGACTGGGACCTCATCCCTGATTAATAAAGGACTGGGTCCTCACCCCTGGTTAATAAAGGACTGGGTCCTCATCCCTGGTTAATAAAGGACTGGGTCCTCATCCCTGGTTAATAAAGGACTGGGTCCTCATCCCTGGTTAATAAAGGACTGGAACCTCACCACTGATTAATAAAGGACTGGGTCCTCATCCCTGATTAATAAAGGACTGGGACCTCATCCCTGTGTAATAAAGGACTGGAACCTCACCCCTGATTAATAAAGGACTGGGTCCTCATCTCTGATTAATAAAGGACTGGGTCCTCATCCCTGGTTAATAAAGGACTGGGACCTCATCCCTGAGTAATAAAGGACTGGGACCTCATCCCTGAGTAATAAAGGACTGGGTCCTCATCCCTGAGTAATAAAGGACTGGTACCTCATCCCTGAGTAATAAAGGACTGGGTCCTCATCCCTGAGTAATAAAGGACTGGGACCTCATCCCTGATTAATAAAGGACTGGGTCCTCACCCCTGGTTAATAAAGGACTGGGTCCTCATCCCTGGTTAATAAAGGACTGGGTCCTCATCCCTGGTTAATAAAGGACTGGGTCCTCATCCCTGGTTAATAAAGGACTGGAACCTCACCACTGATTAATAAAGGACTGGGTCCTCATCCCTGATTAATAAAGGACTGGGACCTCATCCCTGTGTAATAAAGGACTGGAACCTCACCCCTGATTAATAAAGGACTGGGTCCTCATCTCTGATTAATAAAGGACTGGGTCCTCATCCCTGGTTAATAAAGGACTGGGACCTCATCCCTGAGTAATAAAGGACTGGGTCCTCATCCCTGGTTAATAAAGGACTGGGTCCTCATCCCTGAGTAATAAAGGACTGGTACCTCATCCCTGAGTAATAAAGGACTGGGTCCTCATCCCTGAGTAATAAAGGACTGGGACCTCATCCCTGATTAATAAAGGACTGGGTCCTCACCCCTGGTTAATAAAGGACTGGGTCCTCATCCCTGGTTAATAAAGGACTGGGTCCTCATCCCTGGTTAATAAAGGACTGGAACCTCACCACTGATTAATAAAGGACTGGGTCCTCATCCCTGGTTAATAAAGGACTGGGACCTCATCCCTGAGTAATAAAGGACTGGAACCTCACCCCTGATTAATAAAGGACTGGGACCTCATCCCTGAGTAATAAAGGACTGGGTCCTCATCCCTGATCAATAAAGGACTGGGACCTCATCCCTGAGTAATAAAGGACTGGGACCTCATCCCTGAGTAATAAAGGACTGGGACCTCATCCCTGAGTAATAAAGGACTGGGTCCTCATCCCTGAGTAATAAAGGACTGGGACCTCATCCCTGATTAATAAAGGACTGGGTCCTCATCCCTGAGTAATAAAGGACTGGTACCTCATCCCTGAGTAATAAAGGACTGGGTCCTCATCCCTGAGTAATAAAGGACTGGGACCTCATCCCTGATTAATAAAGGACTGGGTCCTCATCCCTGATTAATAAAGGACTGGAACCTCACCACTGATTAATAAAGGACTGGGTCCTCACCCCTGGTTAATAAAGGACTGGGTCCTCATCCCTGGTTAATAAAGGACTGGGTTGTCATCCCTGGTTAATAAATGACTGGGTCCTCATCCCTGGTTAATAAAGGACTGGGTCCTCATCCCTGGTTAATAAAGGACTGGGTCGTCATCCCTGGTTAATAAAGGACTGGGTCCTCATCCCTGGTTAATAAAGGACTGGGTCCTCATCCCTGGTTAATAAAGGACTGGAACCTCACCACTGATTAATAAAGGACTGGAAACTCACCCCTGATTAATAAAGGACTGGGACCTCATCCCTGAGTAATAAAGGACTGGGTCCTCATCCCTGATTAATAAAGGACTGGGACCTCATCCCTGAGTAATAAAGGACTGGGTCCTCATCCCTGATTAATAAAGGACTGGGTCCTCATCCCTGATTAATAAAGGACTGGGACCTCATCCCTGATTAATAAAGGACTGGGACCTCAACCCTGAGTAATAAAGGACTGGTACCTCATCCCTGAGTAATAAAGGACTGGGATCTCCTGGACCGGGAATGAAAAGCACCAATCCAGAATTATGTTTGATAATGCAATATGTGCCTTTGAGTGATGTCAGCTTCAAACTCACAAAGCCTTCAACTCACTCAAAATAAATACGCAATGCTTCACTCAGGTCATAGGTGACACACACACACACGCACACTGATAAACAGTGTTTAATTAGGGAAAATCACTGCTGTTTTCCACTAACGGAGACAGATAGATGGCAGCTCCCTATTACCTCATAATGGATCTATTCACACACATCCAAGACCTCTCCCACACAAAGAACCCATGCAGTGTGTGTGTGTGTGTGTGTGTGTGTGTGTGTGTGTGTGTGTGTGTGTGTGTGTGTGTGTGTGTGTGTGTGTGTGTGTGTGTGTGTGTGTGTGTGTGCGCGCGTGTGATCGTGTGTGTGTGTGTGTGCTCAATAGATAACTAACCATTTTCCACTCTGTTACAATGATATTAAAACCCTCTTATGCTGAGCTGGAAATTGCCACCAATATCTCATTTCATACTTTATTTTATGATTGTATGTAGAGGTACTTTCAGGTACTTTCAAGTATTAACAAATTCAATAATATGCCTCTAGCAGTGAGATGCAGTGTCTTGGAGCGCTGCGCTGCGCCACTCGGGAGCCCTGATGTTTGGTACACTCAGTGTATATATTACTGACAATTTACTGTATGTAGTCAATCATGTCACTGCTTTACTCACACTGGTGACCCAAAATGGAGTCACGCTGGGACACATGTGTACTGACACTGATGAGCCAGAATGGAGTCACAGTCAGTCATCCTCTCTTTACAGGTGCTGATGCATCAGCATGGAGACGTTTCACCTCTTACGGGAAATGATCACTCTCAGACTGCAGTATATTCCAACCTGGATGGTGTCCTCATAGACATGCTTGTAATTTATAATTCTACATAATTCTCTTTCTATAGACGTTCCCTTCTGCAGTCTAGTTCCTCTCAAGGTTTCTTCCTACCAAAGAAGGGAGCCCCCCGGACCGACCCAAAAACCAATGTCGGTGGATGAGGAAATCAAGGCCGGTCAGGAACTGCACAAAAAAAAGACGTTTCTGAATGCCCATCTATATGGTAAGACGAATGTTTGTAATAAACTTGTGCTTACTGGGGTGTATTCTACCATGTCGTCACACAATGGAACCGTATGAATGCTCATCCATGTGGTAGGCTCATCCATGTGGTAGGCTCATCCATGTGGTAGGCCCAAAGTTTGTAAAACAGGCCGTTGCATTGGCTTTATTAGTCCTGATTCTTGTGACTAATCAATTTGGCTATTTAAGCTCTGAATATCAGCTACCTGTCACGGTTCGTTAGGAGTGGTGGGTGTGGAGGTTACGCTCTGAATATCAGCTACCTGTCACGGTTCATTAGGAGTGGTGGGTGTGGAGTCAGTAGAGGTTAAACTCTGAATATCAGCTACCTGTCACAGTTCATTAGGAGTGGTGGGTGTGGAGTCAGTAGAGGTTACGCTCTGAATATCAGCTACCTGTCACGGTTCATTAGGAGTGGTGGGTGTGGAGTCAGTAGAGGTTACGCTCTGAATATCAGCTACCTGTCACGGTTCATTAGGAGTGGTGGGTGTGGAGTCAGTAGAGGTTACGCTCTGAATATCAGCTACCTGTCACGGTTCATTAGGAGTGGTGGGTGTGGAGTCAGTAGAGGTTACGCTCTGAATATCAGCTACCTGTCACGGTTCATTAGGAGTGGTGGGTGTGGAGTCAGTAGAGGTTACGCTCTGAATATCAGCTACCTGTCACGGTTCGTTAGGAGTGGTGGGTGTGGAGTCAGTAGAGGTTACGCTCTGAATATCAGCTACCTGTCACGGTTCATTAGGAGTGGTGGGTGTGGAGTCAGTAGAGGTTACGCTCTGAATATCAGCTACCTGTCACGGTTCATTAGGAGTGGTGGGTGTGGAGTCAGTGGAGGTTACGCTCTGAATATCAGCTACCGTTCAAGGTTCATTAGGAGTGGTGGGTGTGGAGTCATAGAGGTTACGCTCTGAATATCAGCTACCTGTCACGGTTCATTAGGAGTGGTGGGTGTGGAGTCAGTAGAGGTTACGCTCTGAATATCAGTGGAGTCACGCGCAGGGAGCAGCGCTTCCAATGTTTACGTTTTATTCAGCTGGGTCCAGCCAACAACCAGACAAAATGACCAATAAACCGACAGCAAACACGTAAGAGCGAAACAATAATACACCACTGACATAAAGGATAAGCCCGCACAAAAGCAGGCGGGACCCGGAAGTTTAAATAGCCCCTTAATTAACAACAAATAAGATACAGGTGAAAACAATCAAGACAAAACCAACAGAAAAGAAAAAGGAATCGGGGGCAGCTCGTAGACCGGTGACAACGAGCGCCGAGCGCCGCCCGAACAGGAAGAGGAGCCACCTTCTAGTAGACCGGTGACAACGAGCACCGAGCGCCGCCCGAACAGGAAGAGGAGCCACCTTCTAGTAGACCGGTGACAACGAGCGCCGAGCGCCGCCCGAACAGGAAGAGGAGCCACCTTCTAGTAGACCGGTGACAACGAGCACCGGGCGCCGCCCGAACAGGAAGAGGAGCCACCTTCTAGTAGACCGGTGACAACGGCGCCGAGCGCCCGAACAGGAAGAGGAGCGACCTTCTAGTAGACCGGTGACAACGAGCGCCGAGCGCCGCCCGAACAGGAAGAGGAGCCACCTTCTAGTAGACCGGTGACAACGAGCGCCGAGCGCCGCCCGAACAGGAAGAGGAGCCACCTTCTAGTAGACCGGTGACAACGAGCACCGAGCGCCGCCCGAACAGGAAGAGGAGCCACCTTCTAGTAGACCGGTGACAACGAGCGCCGAGCGCCGCCCGAACAGGAAGAGGAGCCACCTTCTAGTAGACCGGTGACAACGAGCTCCGAGCGCCGCCCGAACAGGATGAGGAGCCACCTTCGGTGGAAGTCGTGACACTAGCAAACTTTAGCAGGAGTTATAAGGAGCCTATTTGCAATGTGTTTACACAGCTGGAAATACAGAAGTATGTTATTTTTCGCAGGATTATGTGAGGTTTTATGTGTTGTTGGTCAGTTTAGCTCAGAGAACGCCACCCTCGTCAATCTGCCGTCTAATCATGCCTAATGAGCTGGCCAGCCATGCTCTCTCTCTCTCTCTCGCTCACTCTCTCTCTCTCTCTCTCTCTCTCTCTCTCTCTCTACACAACATTAAAACACAACACACACACACACAGTGAAGTAACGGTAGAATTGTAACTAATTAAAAGGAACTAAAGGAAAACTTAAATCAAGCTTGGTGTCAAGTTTCTATAGAAATCAGAGCTGAATACAAGTTCCTATAGGATTCAGAGGAGAATGAAAGTTCCTATAGGATTCAGAGGAGAATGAAAGTTCCTATAGGATTCAGAGGAGAATGAAAGTTCCTATAGGATTCAGAGGAGAATGAAAGTTCCTATAGGATTCAGAGGAGAATGAAAGTCCATATAGGATTCAGAGGAGAATGAAAGTTCCTATATGATTCAGAGGAGAATGAAAGGTCCTATAGGATTCAGAGGAGAATGAAAGTTCCTATAGGATTCAGAGGAGAATGAAAGTTCCTATAGGATTCAGAGGAGAATGTAAGTTCCTATAGGATTCAGAGCAGAATGAAAGTTCCTATAGGATTCAGAGGAGAATGAAAGTTCCTATAGGATTCAGAGGAGAATGAAAGTTCCTATATGATTCAGAGGAGAATGAAAGTTCCTATATGATTCAGAGGAGAATGAAAGTTCCTATAGGATTCAGAGGAGAATGAAAGTTCCTATATGATTCAGAGGAGAATGAAAGTTCCTATAGGATTCAGAGGAGAATGAAAGTTCCTATATGATTCAGAGGAGAATGAAAGTTCCTATATGATTCAGAGGAGAATGAAAGTTCCTATAGGATTCAGAGGAGAATGAAAGTTCCTATAGGATTCAGAGGAGAATGAAAGTTCCTATAGGATTCAGAGGAGAATGAAAGTTCCTATAGGATTCAGAGGAGAATGAAAGTTCCTATAGGATTCAGAGGAGAATGAAAGTTCCTATATGATTCAGAGGAGAATGAAAGTTCCTATAGGATTCGAGAGAGGAAAGAGGATTCAGAGGAGAAAGTTCCTATAGGATTCAGAGGAGAATGAAAGTTCCTATAGGATTCAGAGAATGTAAGAGGATTCAGAGCAGAATGAAAGTTCCTATAGGATTCAGAGGAGAATGAAAGTTCCTATAGGATTCAGAGGAGAATGAAAGTTCCTATATGATTCAGAGGAGAATGAAAGTTCCTATATGATTCAGAGGAGAATGAAAGTTCATATAGGATTCAGAGGAGAATGAAAGTTCCTATATGATTCAGAGGAGAATGAAAGTTCCTATAGGATTCAGAGGAGAATGAAAGTTCCTATATGATTCAGAGGAGAATGAAAGTTCCTATATGATTCAGAGGAGAATGAAAGTTCCTATAGGATTCAGAGGAGAATGAAAGTTCCTATAGGATTCAGAGGAGAATGAAAGTTCCTATAGGATTCAGAGGAGAATGAAAGTTCCTATAGGATTCAGAGGAGAATGAAAGTTCCTATAGGATTCAGAGGAGAATGAAAGTTCCTATAGGATTCAGAGGAGAAAGAAAGTTCCTATAGGATTCAGAGGAGAATGAAAGTTCCTATAGGATTCAGAGGAGAATACACATCTTAGTCGGTGTCATGGCACCTGGCTCCCAAGATCGTGATCTTGTCTCAACCAAAGTGTGTCTGATCTCAAATCAAATCAAATCAAATCTAATTTTATTTGTCACATACACATGGTTAGCAGATGTTAATGCGAGTGTAGCGAAATGCTTGTGCTTCTAGTTCCGACAATGCAGTGATAACCAACAAGTAATCTAACTAACAATTCCAAAACTACTGTCTTATACACAGTGTAAGGGGATAAGGAATATGTACATAAGGATATATGAATGAGTGATGGTACAGAGCAGCATACAGTAGATGGTATCGAGTACAGTATATACATATGAGATGAGTATGTAGACAAAGTAAACAAAGTGGCATAGTTAAAGTGGCTAGTGACATAAGAATGCAGTCGATGATCTAGAGTACAGTATATACATATGCATATGAGATGAATAATGTAGGGTAAGTAACATTATATAAGGTAGCATTGTTTAAAGTGGCTAGTGATATATTTACATCATTTCCCATCAATTCCCATTATTAAAGTGGCTGGAGTTGGGTCAGTGTCAATGACAGTGTGTTGGCAGCAGCCACTCAATGTTAGTGATTGCTGTTTAACAGTCTGATGGCCTTGAGATAGAAGCTGTTTTTCAGTCTCTCGGTCCCAGCTTTGATGCACCTGTACTGACCTCGCCTTCTGGATGATAGCGGGGTGAACAGGCAGTGGTTCGGGTGGTTGATGTCCTTGATGATCTTTATGGCCTTCCTGTAACATCGGGTGGTGTAGGTGTCCTGGAGGGCAGGTAGTTTGCCCCCGGTGATGCGTTGTGCAGACCTCACTACCCTCTGGAGAGCCTTACGGTTGAGGGCGGAGCAGTTGCCGTACCAGGCGGTGATACAGCCCGCCAGGATGCTCTCGATTGTGCATCTGTAGAAGTTTGTGAGTGCTTTTGGTGACAAGCCGAATTTCTTCAGCCTCCTGAGGTTGAAGAGGCGCTGCTGCGCCTTCTTCACGACGCTGTCAGTGTGAGTGGACCAATTCAGTTTGTCTGTGATGTGTATGCCGAGGAACTTAAAACTTGCTACCCTCTCCACTACTGATCCATCGATGTGGATAGGGGGTGTTCCCTCTGCTGTTTCCTGAAGTCCACAATCATCTCCTTAGTTTTGTTGACGTTGAGTGTGAGGTTATTTTCCTGACACCACACTCCGAGGGCCCTCACCTCCTCCCTGTAGGCCGTCTCGTCGTTGTTGGTAATCAAGCCTACCACTGTTGTGTCGTCCGCAAACTTGATGATTGAGTTGGAGGCGTGCATGGCCACGCAGTCGTGGGTGAACAGGGAGTACAGGAGAGGGCTCAGAACGCACCCTTGTGGGGCCCCGTGTTGAGGATCAGCGGGGAGGAGATGTTGTTGCCTACCCTCACCACCTGTGGGCGGCCCGTCAGGAAGTCCAGTACCCAGTTGCACAGGGCGGGGTCGAGACCCAGGGTCTCGAGCTTGATGACGAGCTTGGAGGGTACTATGGTATTGAATGCCGAGCTGTAGTCGATGAACAGCATTCTCACATAGGTATTCCTCTTGTCCAGGTGGGTTAGGGCAGTGTGCAGTGTGGTTGAGATTGCATCGTCTGTGGACCTATTTGGGCGGTAAGCAAATTGGAGTGGGTCTAGGGTGTCAGGTAGGGTGGAGGTGATATGGTCCTTGACTAGTCTCTCAAAGCACTTCATGATGACGGAAGTGAGTGCTACGGGGCGGTAGTCGTTTAGCTCAGTTACCTTAGCTTTCTTGGGAACAGGAACAATGGTGGCCCTCTTGAAGCATGTGGGAACAGCAGACTGGTATAGGGATTGATTGAATATGTCCGTAAACACACCGGCCAGCTGGTCTGCGCATGCTCTGAGGGCGCGGCTGGGGATGCCGTCTGGGCCTGCAGCCTTGCGAGGGTTAACACGTTTAAATGTCTTACTCACCTCAGCTGCAGTGAAGGAGAGACCGCATGTTTTCGTTGCAGGCCGTGTCAGTGGCACTGTATTGTCCTCAAAGCGGGCAAAAAGTGATTTAGTCTGCCTGGGAGCAAGACATCCTGGTCCGTGACTGGGCTGGGTTTCTTCTTGTAGTCCGTGATTGACTGTAGACCCTGCCACATGCCTCTTGTGTCTGAGCCATTGAATTGAGATTCCACTTTGTCTCTGTACTGACGCTTAGCTTGTTTAATAGCCTTGCGGAGGGAATAGCTGCATTGTTTATATTCGGACATATTACCAGACACCTTGCCCTGATTAAAAGCAGTGGTTCGCGCTTTCAGTTTCACGCGAATGCTGCCATCAATCCACGGTTTCTGGTTTGGGAATGTTTTTATCGTTGCTATGGGAACGACATCTTCGACGCACGTTCTAATGAACTCGCACACCGAATCAGCGTATTCGTCAATATTTCCATCTGATGCAATACGAAACATGTCCCAGTCCACGTGATGGAAGCAGTCTTGGAGTGTGGAGTCAGCTTGGTCTGACCAGCGTTGGACAGACCTCAGCGTGGGAGCCTCTTGTTTTAGTTTCTGCCTGTAGGCAGGGATCAGCAAAATGGAGTCGTGGTCAGCTTTTCCGAAAGGGGGCGGGGCAGGGCCTTATATGCGTCGCGGAAGTTAGAGTAACAATGATCCAAGGTTTTACCACCCCTGGTTGCGCAATCGATATGCTGGTAAAATTTAGGGAGTCTTGTTTTCAGATTAGCTTTGTTAACATCCCCAGCTACAATGAATGCAGCCTCCGGATAAATGGTTTCCAGTTTGCAAAGAGTTAAATAAAGTTCGTTCAGAGCCATCGATGTGTCTGCTTGGGGGGATATATACGGCTGTGATTATAATCGAGGAGAATTCTCTTGGAAGATAATGCGGTCTACATTTGATTGTGAGGAATTCTAAATCAGGTGAACAGAAGGATTTGAGTTCCTGTATGTTTCCTTCATCACACCATGTCTCGTTAGTCATGAGGCATACGCCCGCCACTCTTCTTACCAGAAAGATGTTTGTTTCTGTCGGGCGCGATGCGTGGAGAAACCCGTTGGCTGCACCGCCTCGGATAGCGTCTTCCCAGTAAGCCATGTTTCTGTGAAGCAGAGAACGTTGCAGTCTCTGATGTCCCTCTGGAATGCTACCCTTGCTCGGATTTCGTCAACCTTGTTGTCAAGAGACTGGACATTGGCAAGAAGAATGCTGGGGAGTGGTGCGCGATGTGCCCTTTTTCGGAGTCTGACCAGAACACCGCCTCGTTTCCCTCTTTTTCGGAGTCGTTTCCTTGGGTCGCTGCATGCGATCCATTCCGTTGTCCTGTTTGTAAGGCAGAACACCGGATCCGCGTCGCGGAAAACATATTCTTGGTCGTACTGATGGTGAGTTGGCGCTGATCTTATATTCAGTAGTTCTACTCGACTGTATGTAATGAAACCTAAGATAACCTGGGGTACTAATG
This sequence comes from Oncorhynchus nerka, assembly GCF_034236695.1. NCBI lineage: Eukaryota > Metazoa > Chordata > Actinopteri > Salmoniformes > Salmonidae > Oncorhynchus > Oncorhynchus nerka. The sequence goes on along the minus strand of NC_088398.1, from coordinate 74,758,385 downwards.
TAAGAAATAACACGTTAAAAAACAAAAAACTGCATAGTTTCCTAGGAACGCGAAGCGAGGCGGCCATCTCAGTCGGCGCCGGAAGACAGAGAGGAGAGTGTGAGAACTGGGGATAAATGCTTGGGAACAGCGTGAACAATTGTGTGACTGAGGTTAAATGCGTGTGTAAGTGTGTGCATGTGTGTGTGCACGTCTGTGAGCGTGTGTGTGCGCACGCGTGTGTGTGCATGAGTCTCTGTGTGCGAGCGTGGGCGTGAATGTGTGTGTGTGAGAGAGAGATGTTGTCTAAGAGAGTGTCACTAAGCAGGGGCTCTGACCTCTCTCCCTCGCAGCCTCTCTCCTCCCCCTCTTCCTCTCACCGATGGATACAGAGCCCATCCTGTCTATCCTGCCTATCCTGTCTATCCGGCCTATCCTGTCTATCCTGCCTATCCTGTCTATCCTGCCTATCCTGTCTATCCTGTCTATCCTGTCTATCCGGCCTATCCTGTCTATCCTGTCTATCCTGTCTATCCTGCCTATCCTGTCTATCCTGTCTATCCTGTCTATTCTGTCTATCCTGTCTATTGTCTATCCTGTCTATTGTCGGCACTCTACAGCCTTGGTTTCTCAAATGACTGACGGTGATTGACAGAGTCGATGAAGACGGCTGCACAGTATTGTCTTTTAACGATGGTGGTTATGATATCGTTTAGGACCTTGAGCGTGGCTGAGGTGCACCCATGACCAGTTCGGAAACCAGATTGCATAGCGGAAAAGATACGGTGAGATTCGAAATGGTCGGTAATCTGTTTGTTAACTTGGCTTTCGAATACTTTAGAAAGGCAGGGTAGGATAGATATAGGTCTGTAACAGTTCGGGTCTAGATTGTCTTCCCATCTTGAAATTCTCGATTATCGTAGATTTATCGGTGGTGACAGTGTTTTCTAGCCTCAGTGCAGTGGGCAGCTGGGAGGAGGTGCTCTTATTCTCCATGGACTTTACAGTGTCCCAGAACTTTTGGGAATTTGTGCTACAGGATGCACATTTCTGTTTGAAAAAGCTAGCCTTTGCTTTCCTAACTGCCTGTGTATATTGGTTCCTAACTTCCCTATCAGGGTGGCTGACATGGGGGGGTGCTCAGGGGGTCTGAGATCCCCTGCACTTGGGGTTCTTCACTTGTCTGTTCTGCTATGATGTCGACCCTATGATCAGGGTCTGTGGTGGACTGTTCTGCTGTGGTGTCAATACTTTTGTCGGGAGCTGAGGTGGGATGTTCTGCTGGTTTCTCTGCGGGGGTGGCCACCTCTCTAGTGGGTTGTTCTCTGTCACACGCCATCCCCCTCACCTTCTCCTCCAGCAGTCTGACACTCTCCTCAAGTGCTCTGTTCTTCTCCTGTTCTTGCTTTTTATATTGTTGAAGTTGTCTCACCACAGTCCAGAGTGAAGATATGTCTCTCTCCACCTGCAGCTCTCCGGGACTGGTTAAGGGGGTGTTGTTGTGCTGGACTGTTGTCTGAATCTGTGCTGACTGGAGTGTAATCACCTGCTGTTCCAGCTCCACCTGCCTTTCCTCCAGCTGGATAAATGTATCCTTTGATTCAATGAGGGGGTAGTACTCTGTGCTGAGAGGTTGACTTTCCGCTTGGGGTTGCTTGCCTGTGGGGTTATATAAAGAAGAGGTCTGGTCTGACCCGCTCGGGGTGGGGGAAACTTTCTCAAGGGAGAGCTTATTTGATTAGGTGAAAGTCCAGCTGAAACTGTTTGGGGTTGCCCTGTACCAATACTGTTCCAGACTTAGATTTATATTAACTGACTCAGAGTCCTCTTTGTTTAGTATCCTGAGTTTCCACCCCAAGTTAACACCCCCTGTCTTAACAGAGGGTTAGTGTACTAATATAACACTGTGCCATGCTAGGGGATGGTTTGTGTGGAAGATGAGGTTGCTGATGTTCCCATTTTTATAATAGTCAGCAAGAAGTGTCTCTTGATTTTCCATAAGAAGCTTCATTTTGTGATATTTTCTTGCTTTATCATTCTTTACATACACTCTCTCCTATATCTCTCCCCCACTCTCTCTCTCTCTTTCTATTGCTCTCTCTCTCTCTCTCTCTCTCTCCTTCCCTCCCCCTTTCTCTCTCACTCAATCTCCCCCTTTCTCTCCCTTGCCCCTTTGATCTTCCATTCCTCCTCCATCTCTCTCTCCTATCCCTCTCCCCTCTATCTCCATCACTCTCTCTATCTCTCTCTCTCTCATCCCCCTCTCACTCTCCTATCCCTCTCCCCTCTATCTCCATCACTCTCTCTCTCTCTCATCCCCCCTCTCTCTCTATCTCCATCACTCTCTCTCTCTCTCTCACCCCCCTCTCTCTCTCTCTCTCTCTCTCTCCTATCCCTCTCCCACCTATATCTCCATCACTGTCTCTCTCCTTCTCCTCCCTCTCTCTCTCTCTCATCCCTCTCCCCCTCTATCTCCGTCTCTCTCTCTCTCTCTCTCTCTCTCTCTCTCTCTCTCCTATCCCTCTCCCCTATATCTCCATCACTGTCTCTCTCCTTCTCCCTCTCTCTCTCCTATCCCTCTCCCCTCTATCTCTCTCTCCTATCCCCCGACCCCTCTCTCTCCTGCTCTCTCTCTCCTTCCCACCCCCTCTCTCTCTCACTCTCTCTCCCCCTTTCTCTCCCTTACCCCTTTGATCTTCCATTCCTCCTCCGTCTCTCTCTCTCCCTCTCTCATTCTCCCTATTGTGTCGGTGTCAGACTAGGCTTAGCGTAAGCCAAGTTGTTGCATGCTGATAGTTACGTTCCAAAAAACTGTCACCATAGAACCACTGCTCAATAGTAGATCATCACTCGTGACTTCTGTTGTTCTAGTCATTCTGTCTTCTTCTATGGTAAAAGCAGACAGTGAGCGACAGCTATAAGCATGCTGTAACTACTAACCTACCCTAAGGCACTGGAAACAAGAGAGAGAGAGAGCGCTTTCCCCTCTGCAAAGGTTGACTTAGTTATCTACGTAGGACAGAACCGTTTTTCAGTTCTGTTTTAAATTAAAGGCTGAGCATCAATCAGCTCCTTATCTTTCAGACATCACAATAACATGCTGATACCCGGTACTCATGTGCACGCACTGACACACACACACACACACACACACACACACACACACACACACACACACACACACACACACACACACACACATACACACACACACACACACACACACACACACACACAAAGACAGACACTACCGATAGATGTGATGTGATTGTGAATAGTGGGGAGAGTAGATGTGTTGATGTAGTGAGTCACACTCTGGGTACTTGTTGTTGAGGTGAACAATGATTTATAGTATTCTGGACATCTTTATTCATCTCTCTCTGGTCTGTGGAATGTTCTGGGTGAAGTAGCAGTGGCTGGGGGCTAACAGTTCTCTCTCTCTCTGGTCTGTGGAACGTTCTGGGGGAAGTAGTCGTGGCTGGGGGCTAACCGTTCTCTCTTTCTGGTCTGTGGAATGTTCTGGGTGAAGTAGCCGTGGCTGGGGGCTAACAGTTCTCTCTCTCTCTGGTCTGTGGAACGTTCTGGGTGTAGTAGCCGTGGCTGGGGGCTAACAGTTCTCTCTCTCTGGTCTGTGGAACGTTTTGGCAGAAGTATCCGTGGCTGGGGGCTAACCGTTCTCTCTCTCTGGTCTGTGGAATGTTCTGGGTGAAGTAACCGTGGCTGGGGGCTAACAGTTCTCTCTTTCTGGTCTGTGGAACGTTCTGGGTGAAGTAGCCGTGGCTGTTGGAGAGTCACACAGGAATGTGTAAAGGAAACCATATCACCACTGGACTGCATAATGTTATATGTCGTGTGAGTGTATGGGGCTGTTGTACAATATTGAGTTCGTACCTCAAATCAAACATACCAAATCCTTCTATAAAATAGCAACAGTTTACATAATTGAATATATAGATGACATCTAGCCCAAGGAAGATATAATGCTGGTATGGATGAGAGGCCAGATTGAAGCTGAATGCTAGGCTAGTAGTGAGGGCAGATTGTAGTTGAAGGTAGCAGTGAGGGTAGATTTAAGATGAATGCTAGGCTAGCACCCAAACAAGGGCACTGCGTTCATCCACCTCTGGCCTGCTCGCCTCCCTACCACTGAGGAAGTACAGTTCCCGCTCAGCCCAGTCAAAACTGTTCGCTGCTCTGGCCCCCCAATGGTGGAACAAACTCCCTCACGACGCCAGGACAGCGGAGTCAATCACCACCTTCCGGAGACACCTGAAACCCCACCTCTTTAAGGAATACCTAGGACAGGATAAAGTAATCCCTCTCACCCCCCCCCTTAAAAGATTTAGATGCACTACTGTTCCACTGGATGTCATAAGGTGAATGCACCAATTTGTAAGTCGCTCTGGATAAGAGCGTCTGCTAAATGACTTAAATGTAATGTAAATGTAGCAGTGAGGGCAGATTGTAGTTGAAGGTAGCAGTGAGGGCAGATTTAAGCTGAATGCTAGGCTAGCAGTGATGGCAGATTGTAGTTGAAGGTAGCAGTGAGGGCAGATTTAAGCTGAATGCTAGGCTAGCAGTGAGGGCAGATTGTAGTTGAAGGTAGCAGTGAGGGCAGATTTAAGCTGAATGCTAGGCTAGCAGTGATGGCAGATTGTAGTTGAAGGTAGCAGTGAGGGCAGATTTAAGCTGAATGCTAGGCTAGCAGTGATGGCAGATTGTAGTTGAAGGTAGCAGTGAGGGCAGATTTAAGCTGAATGCTAGGCTAGCAGTGAGGGCAGATTGTAGTTGAATGTAGCAGTGAGGGCAGATTTAAGCTGAATGCTAGGCTAGCAGTTATGGCAGATTGTAGTTGAAGGTAGCAGTGAGGGCAGATTTAAGCTGAATGCTAGGTTAGCAGTGAGGGCAGATTGTAGTTGAAGGTAGCAGTGAGGGCAGATTTAAGCTGAATGCTAGGCTAGCAGTGAGGGCAGATTGTAGTTGAATGTAGCAGTGAGGGCAGATTTAAGCTGAATGCTAGGCTAGCAGTGATGGCAGATTGTAGTTGAAGGTAGCAGTGAGGGCAGATTTAAGCTGAATGCTAGGCTAGCAGTGAGGGCAGATTGTAGTTGAATGTAGCAGTGAGGGCAGATTTAAGCTGAATGCTAGGCTAGCAGTGATGGCAGATTGTAGTTGAAGGTAGCAGTGAGGGCAGATTTAAGCTGAATGCTAGGCTAGCAGTGATGGCAGATTGTAGTTGAAGGTAGCAGTGAGGGCAGATTTAAGCTGAATGCTAGGCTAGCAGTGAGGGCAGATTGTAGTTGAATGTAGCAGTGAGGGCAGATTTAAGCTGAATGCTAGGCTAGCAGTTATGGCAGATTGTAGTTGAAGGTAGCAGTGAGGGCAGATTTAAGCTGAATGCTAGGTTAGCAGTGAGGGCAGATTGTAGTTGAAGGTAGCAGTGAGGGCAGATTTAAGCTGAATGCTAGGCTAGCAGTGAGGGCAGATTGTAGTTGAAGGTAGCAGTGAGGGCAGATTTAAGCTGAATGCTAGGCTAGCAGTGAGGGCAGATTGTAGTTGAAGGTAGCAGTGAGGGCAGATTTAAGCTGAATGCTAGGCTAGCAGTGAGGGCAGATTGTAGTTGAAGGTAGCAGTGAGGGCAGATTTAAGCTGGATGCTAGGCTAGCAGTGAGGGCAGATTGTAGTTGAATGTAGCAGTGAGGGCAGATTTAAGCTGAATGCTAGGCTAGCAGTGAGGGCAGATTGTAGTTGAAGGTAGCAGTGAGGGCAGATTTAAGCTGAATGCTAGGCTAGCAGTGAGGGCAGATTGTAGTTGAAGGTAGCAGTGAGGGCAGATTTAAGCTGAATCCTAGGCTAGCAGTGATGGCAAATTGAAGTTGAATGCTTGCAGTGAGTTTGTATCTTAATGTGCACACCTGTCCCATAAGGGGGGCCTCTCTGTACCCACTGTGCTAGTTTCCAATGGTAGGGATTTGACTTGTGTGTTTTAAACACTGCTACATGACAGGACAGAGCTAGACTGATGGGATGGCTGATACACACACAGCCACAATACCACCCCCAGGCACACCGATTCTGATAACACACACACACATAAAACCTCACACACACCATCTTGTCACGCTCTGGTTTTAAACTGTGAACTCAAACACTTCATAGGCAATCCCCCAGCAGGCCCTCAGGGAGAGAGTGGTGGTCTCATACCTGCCTTCCCATATTTACCTGTGTGTGTGTGTGTGTGTGTGTGTGTGTGTGTGTGTGTGTGTGTGTGTCCGCATGCGTGATTATCAGGGGCTAGCAGTACTCCAGTCAGGAATCAGTTAGCCCACCTGCACATGCACACAAACACACACACACACACCTCCTACTGGCTGTTATAAAATAATGCTGGCCCCTGTCTTTTGCTCCTCAGGTGTGCTGAGCTCATCTTTTTCACAGTTCTCACACATGCTAACATGATGGTGTCAATACCCATTAGCTTTAATTTAAGATAGATGAATGATGTACACATTGGCTCTGATCTAGGTAGTTTTTACCAATTCGAAAAATGGCAACAGTAGCCCATTCTTATCTAACTCCCCCTTCTCTCTCCACCTTCCCACCTCTCTCCCATCCCTCTCTACCTCTCTCCCCTACTTATCTGTCCAACTTCCCCCCTCTACCATCCCTCTCACCCCCTCCCTTTCTCTCTACCTCTCTCCTCCCTCCCTCTCTCTATCCCCTCAACCTCTTTCTGTCTTTCTCTCTCTCTCCCTCTCTCCCCCTCCCTCTATTTATCTCTCCCCTCCCTATATCTACCTCTCTCTCCTAACTCCCTCCCTCTTTCTTTCTTTTTTAAATTTATTTATTTATTTCACTCTCTACCTCTCGCTTTGCCTCTCTTTCTTTGTTTCTTTATTTCTTTCTCTTTCTCTACCTCTCTCTCCCTCTCTCTTTACCTCTCTCCCCTCCCTCTCTCACTACCTTCACTCCTCTCTCTCTACTCCTTCCCTCCCTCTCTCTCTCTCTACCTCTCTCCCCTCCTCTACATCTCTCTCCCTCCCTCTCTCACTACCTTCACTCCTCTCTCTCTACTCTTCCCTCCCTCTCTCTCTCTCTACCTCTCTCCCCCTCCCTCTACATCTCTCTCCCCTCCCTCTCTCTCTACCTTCCCTTCTCGCTACCTCTCTCCCCTCCTCTCTCGCTACCTCTCTCCCCCTCCCTCTACATCTCTCTCACCTCCCTCTCTCACTACCTTCACTCCTCTTTCTCTACTCTTCCCTCCCTCTCTCTCTCTCTACCTCTCTCCCCTCCCTCTACATCTCTCTCCCTCCCTCTCTCACTACCTTCACTCCTCTCTCTCTACCTTCCCTTCTCGCTACCTCTCTCCCCTCCTCTCTCTCTACTCTCTCCCCTCCCTCTACATCTCTCTCCCTCCCTCTCTCTCTACCTTCCCTTCTCGCTACCTCTCTCGCTACCTCTCTCCCCCTCCCTCTACATCTCTCTCCCCTCCCTCTCTCACTACCTTCACTCCTCTCTCTCTACTCTTCCCTCCCTCTCTCTCTCTACCTCTCTACCTCTCTACGTCACTCTCCCCTCCTCTCTCTCTACCTTCCCTTCTCGCTACCTCTCTCCCCTCCTCTCTCTATACCTCTCTCCGCCTCCATCTACGTCTCTCTCCCCTCCCTCTCTCACTACCTCTCTCTCTACCTGGCCCCTGTCTTTTTCTTCACAGGTGTGCCCTCTCTCCCTCTCTCCCCTCCCTCCCGCTCTCTCCCTCCCTCTCTTTCCCTTCCCTATCTATCTACCTCTTTCTCCCTTTCTATCTACCTCTCTGGAAACCTCAGAAGACAGGTCCAGTCTACAAATTATTCTGGACAGTTTACAGGTAACAACTACATCTCTGGGAATATCCAATAATACTGTTCCCATGTTGGGAATGCAAGTCCTAAGTGTGTTAGAACATGTGCACACCCTGGGGTAAAATAGTAAAGAATGGGACTGCACTAACGTTTTGGGGTGAATGACCTCTACAAGCCACATAACAATTGCCACCACGTGACATGGGCACTGACCTCAAGTAACTCCATATGTGTGAAAATAAGATGGACTGTTTCTGTTAGGTAGTTGTTAGGTAGTTGTTTCCGGTAGGTAGTTATTTCTGGTAGGTAGTTGTTTCCGGGAAGGTAGCTGTTTCCGGTAGATAGCTGTTTCTGGTAGGTAGTTGTTTCTGGTAGGTAGCTGTTTCTGGTAGGTAGTTGTTTCCGGTAGGTAGCTGTTTCTGGTAGGTAGTTGTTTCCGGTAGGTAGCTGTTTCTGGTAGGTAGTTGTTTTTTTGGTAGGTAGTTGTTTCTGATAGGTAGATGTTTTTTTGGTAGGTAGTTGTTTCTGGAAGGTAGTTGTTTCCGGTAGGTAGTTGTTTCCGGTAGGTAGCTGTTTCCGGTAGGTAGTTGTTTCCGGTAGGTAGCTGTTTCCGGTAGGTAGTTGTTTCCGGTAGGTAGCTGTTTTCGGTAGGTAGCTGTTTCCGGTACGTAGCTGTTTCTGGTAGGTAGTTGTTTCTGGTAGGTAGTTATTTCTGGTAGGTAGTTATTTCTGGTAGTTAGCTGTTTCTGGTAGGTAGCTGTTTCTGGTAGGTAGTTGTTTCCGGTAGGTAGCTGTTTCTGGTACGTAGTTGTTTTTTTGGTAGGTAGCTGTTTCTGGTAGGTAGATGTTTTTTTGGTAGGTAGTTGTTTCTGGTAGGTAGATGTTTTTTTGGTAGGTAGTTGTTTCTGGTAGGTAGATGTTTTTTGGTAGGTAGTTGTTTCCGTTAGGTAGATGTTTCCGGTAGGTAGTTGTTTCCGGTAGGTAGTTGTTTCCGGTAGGTAGTTGTTTCCGGTGGGTAGTTGTTTCCGGTGGGTAGTTGTTTCCGGTGGGTAGTTGTTGTTTCTTTTAAGCACTGTTGTTGTTTCCGGTAAGTAGTTGTTTCTGGTAGGTAGTTGTTTCCGGTAGGTAGTTGTTTCCGGTAGGTAGTTGTTTCCAGTAGGTAGTTGTTGTTTCTTTTAAGCACTGTTGTTGTTTCCGGTAGGTAGTTGTTTCCGGTAAGTAGTTGTTTCTGGTAGGTAGTTGTTTCCGGTAGGTAGTTGTTTCCGGTGGGTAGTTGTTTCCGGTAGGTAGTTGTTTCCGGTAGGTAGTTGTTTCCGGTGGGTAGTTGTTTCCGGTGGGTAGTTGTTTCTGGTAGGTAGTTGTTTCCGGTAGGTAGTTGTTTCCGGTAGGTAGTTGTTTCCAGTAGGTCGTTTTTTCCGGTAGGTAGTTGTTTCTGGTAGGTAGATGTATTTTTGGTAGGTAGTTGTTTCTGGTAGGTAGTTGTTTCTGGTAGGTAGATGTATTTTTGGTAGGTAGTTGTTTCTGGTAGGTAGCTGTTTCTGGTAGCTAGTTGTTTCTGGTAGGTAGTTGTTTCTGGTAGGTAGATGTATTTTTGGTAGGTAGCTGTTTCTGGTAGGTAGCTGTATTTTTGGTAGGTAGTTGTTTCTGGTAGGTAGCTGTTTCTGGTAGGTAGCTGTTTCCGGTAGGTAGTTGTTTCCGGTGGGTAGTTGTTTCTGGTAGGTAGTTGTTGTTTCTTTTAAGCACTGTTGTTGTTTCCGGTGGGTAGTTGTTTCCGGTAGGTAGTTGTTTCTGGTAGGTAGTTGTTTCCGGTAGGTAGTTGTTTCCGGTAGGTAGTTGTTTCTGGTAGGTAGTTGTTTCTGGTAGGTAGTTGTTTCTGTTTGGTAGTTGTGTTTGTGTGTATGCATGTGAGAAGAGTTGAAGAATGTTAAGCGTGTGACGATGATTACAGAGGAATCATTTGAGGACAAGCTCTGTGATTCTCCAGTCCAGGTGTGTATGTTTGTGTTTGTGCACTAATTAGCCAGGTGTGAATCTCTGTTATCCCTGTCTTTGAACATGCATATGTGTTTTTTTTTTTTTGTACGTACAAATATATTAACTATGAGATATGTGTATGATGTCATGTGCTTTCTTAACATACCTTCTTACAGAGTGAATCAGGGAAGGGAGTATAGCTGGGCTGTATGTACAAATAAATCCATATCGTCATAAATAAACAAAATGTTTATTGTTCTCCTTTATAAGGTAGAAATAATTAGAGCCTTTGCACACAGGGAGCCTTTGCACACATCAACAACTGACCCCCACGAAGTATTGTTACCCATCGCTCCCATTGCTGCACAAAACTCTTGCAGAGCAAGGGAAACAACTACTTCAAGGTCTCAGAGCGAGTGACGTCACAGATTGAAAGGCTATTAGCGCGCACCCCGCTAACTAGCTAGCCATTTCACACTGATACATTGGCTTAGTGCTAGCACGCTAGCTGATTGATGTTGGGAATCTATCTATTTGGGATTTTTATTACAATATAGCTATTATATATCCCTCACTAGTAGCCAACTCTTTGGTAGCCTGCACCAACTCTTTGGTAGCCTGCACCAACTCTTTGGTAGCCTGCAGTCTTTTAAAAGTTTTACCATTTGATCGACCCCAGCCATCAATCTGTAAGTCTCTGCTATCTCTTTGCTTTTGATCTGCTGCTATGTTTTAGTTTTGTTGTGTTAGTTGTGTTCTAGCTGGTATCCGGTTGTTGGGCTCTGGCTTGCCAACCATAATCATGGTGATTGGCTACTTAGCTAGTTGGCTAAGTAGCTTTGCATATACAGTCGCTAATATTCACTGATAACTGGTTAGATGGCATTATGTATTTCCAGAAACTTTGCTTTAACGCATCTGGCTGACTTGTCCACACACACACACACACACACACACACACACACACACACAGTAGAGCTGGCAGGTTCCCAGGGAAATTAAATGATACCCGGTTGTTTCTGTTGAGATCAGAGGAGACCGCCCCATGGGGAATCCCCTCTGATCAGACACACACACACACACACACACACACACACACACACACACACACACACACACACACACACACACACACACACACACACACACACACACACACACACACACACACACAGAGCAGTCCAATATAGGAATCCCCTCAGTGTTTTCTCCTCAACATGCTCTGTTGTCATGTACATTTACATTTACATTTAAGTCATTTAGCAGACGCTCTTATCCAGAGCGACTTACAAATTGGTGCTTTCACCTTATGACATCCAGTGGAACAGCCACTTTACAATAGTGCATCTAGGTCTTTTAAGGGGGGAGAAGGATTACTTTATCCTATCCTAGGTATTCCTTAAAGAGGTGGGGTTTCAGGTGTCTCCGGAAGGTGGTGATTGACTCCGCTGTCCTGGCGTCGTGAGGGAGTTTGTTCCACCATTGGGGGGCCAGAGCAGCGAACAGTTTTGACTGGGCTGAGCGGGAACTGTACTTCCTCAGTGGTAGGGAGGCGAGCAGGCCAGAGGTGGATGAACGCAGTGCCCTTGTTTGGGTGTAGGGCCTGATCAGAGCCTGGAGGTACTGAGGTGCCGTTCCCCTCACAGCTCCGTAGGCAAGCACCATGGTCTTGTAGCGGATGCGAGCTTCAACTGGAAGCCAGTGGAGAGAGCGGAGGAGCGGGGTGACGTGAGAGAACTTGGGAAGGTTGAACACCAGACGGGCTGCGGCGTTCTGGATGAGTTGTAGGGGTTTAATGGCACAGGCAGGGAGCCCAGCCAACAGCGAGTTGCAGTAATCCAGACGGGAGATGACAAGTGCCTGGATTAGGACCTGCGCGCTTCCTGTGTGAGGCAGGGTCGTACTCTGCGGATGTTGTAGAGCATGAACCTACAGGAACGGGCCACCGCCTTGATGTTATTTGAGAACGACAGGGTGTTGTCCAGGATCACGCCAAGGTTCTTAGCGCTCTGGGACGAGGACACAATGGAGTTGTCAACCGTGATGGCGAGATCATGGAACGGGCAGTCCTTCCCCGGGAGGAAGAGCAGCTCCGTCTTGCCGAGGTTCAGCTTGAGGTGATGATCCGTCATCCACACTGATATGTCTGCCAGACATGCAGAGATGCGATTCGCCACCTGGTCGTCAGAAGGGGGAAAGGAGAAGATGAATTGTGTGTCGTCTGCATAGCAATGAGAGGAGAGACCATGTGAGGTTATGACAGAGCCAAGTGACTTGGTGTATAGCGAGAATAGGAGAGGGCCTAGAACAGAGCCCTGGGGGACACCAGTGGTGAGAGCACGTGGTGTGGAGACGGATTCTCGCCACGCCACCTGGTAGGAGCGACCTGTCAGGTAGGACGCAATCCAAGCGTGGGCCGCGCCGGAGATGCCCAACTCGGAGAGGGTGGAGAGGAGGATCTGATGGTTCACAGTATCGAAGGCAGCCGATAGGTCTAGAAGGATGAGAGCAGAGGAGAGAGAGTTAGCTTTAGCAGTGCGGAGCGCCTCCGTGATACAGAGAAGAGCAGTCTCAGTTGAATGACTAGTCTTGAAACCTGACTGATTTGGATCAAGAAGGTCATTCTGAGAGAGATAGCGGGAGAGCTGGCCAAGGACGGCACGTTCAAGAGTTTTGGAGAGAAAAGAAAGAAGGGATACTGGTCTGTAGTTGTTGACATCGGAGGGATCGAGTGTAGGTTTTTTCAGAAGGGGTGCAACTCTCGCTCTCTTGAAGACGGGAGGGACGTAGCCAGCGGTCAGGGATGAGTTGATGAGCGAGGTGAGGTAAGGGAGAAGGTCACCGGAGATGGTTTTGATGTGTCAAATGTCAGCCAGATTGTCAGCCAGATTGAGACATTATTACTCTTTTTCTCATAGGCCCATTTTATGTGAACAGTGACACGTCTAGTTCTAAGACCCTGTCCAGCTGGTGCATATTATAGACTGTTTAATGTTAGAAGTTAACCTTTTTCTGGTGTCCTCGCTATCCTACTTAATCAGTCTTTCTTTGTTTGCACTGTCAAATGTAAAGACAAAGATTTGTGTTTGTGGTTGCGCGCACACACACTAGCACACTAACACATCCCCGCTATACCCACATGCGCACAACAAAAACGAACACGTATACTCACTAACCAAAATACACACACATTCTCAATTTAATTTAGCTCTAAGCTAAATACTTTGGGTCTGTCTAGAGACCATCCGTCTATGATAACGTAGCACCCTCGTTAGATATATGAAAGAGAAACAAAGAACACGTTTCTCCGGCCAAACTAAAGTCACTTAGGAATCTGTAGCTAATTCAATTAAGCAGTGGCCCTTTTTTCCATGGTTATCCACTTACAGCGATAACCCATTTTTCTCAATGAATAAGCCCCACCCCCCCCGTCTGTATTTGTTCTGAGAATAATGTTTAGTCCTCTCTGGGGTGTTTAGGTACATAGAGATACATGAGGATTCTATATGTGAGGTGTCTCAGGTCCTCTCTGAGAACAACATGTATTATTCTCTTCCAGTTCTAGAGCACCCTGCATCCTGCAGAGAAGTGTGTGTACGTGTTTAACCCTTTGTGCTCTGTTTATGTGTCTGCGCATGTGCTTCTGTGTGTGTGTGTGTGTGTGTACATGTGTCTGCGTTTGTATCGTGTGCACGTGCGTCTGTGTGTGTGTAAGCACGCTTGCGTCGTGTGTGTGTGTGTGTGTGTGTGTGTTAGCTGAGACAGATTGTGTTAGCTGTGTGGACAGATTCATGGAAGCTGAGTACAACAGAGCAGCCACATGAACGGTGGGTATTTCATATCAAGCATTGCTAGTAAAGTTGACATGTCATCTTTGATAAGGTATTGTAGTCGTTGTTTTGCTGACATATTGATAGACATTGTGTGTTAGTTTATTCAGACTCTGTGGTATCTTTCACCTTCTCACCTTGACCTCCTGTCCCCTGTTATCTGTATCTGTGACAGCAGATTGGAAGAGAATAGAGATATGGAGAAAGAGATGGGGGGGTAAAGAGAGAGCAAAGAGAGAGAGAGAAGTTGTAGGGGAGAGAAAGAGGGGTAAAGGGGCAGAGTGATGAATCGATAGAGGTAGGAATGGATAGTGATGGAGGAATGGATAGAGAGAGGGAGGCATGGTTATAGAGAGAGGGGAGAATGGATAGCGAGAGGGAGGAATGGATAGAGAGAGGGAGGAATGATAGAGAGAGGGGGGAATGATAGAGAGAGGGAGGAATGATAGAGAGAGGGAGGAATGGATAGAGAGAGGGATGAATGGATAGAGAGAGGGAGGCATGGTTATAGAGAGAGGGAAGAATGGATAGAGAGAGGGAGGCATGGTTATAGAGAGAGGGAAGAATGGATAGCGAGAGTGATGAATGGATAGAGAGAGGGATGAATGGATAGAGAGAGGGAGGCATGGTTATAGAGAGAGGGAAGAATGGATAGAGAGAGGGAGGCATGGTTATAGAGAGAGGGATGAATGGATAGAGAGAGGGAGGCATGGTTATAGAGAGAGGGAAGAATGGATAGCGAGAGCGAGGCATGGTTATAGAGAGAGGGAAGAATGGATAGCGAGAGTGATGAATGGATAGTGTCAATTTCAGAAGTGTGTGGGGAGAGGAGGGGTGGAGTGACAGACTGCGTTCTCTACTGCTTGCGTAATATGCCTTACATAAAACCACACACACACACACACACATACACACATACACACACCAGCCTGGGTGTGGGTTTGACCTGTAGGTGAGCATCTCACATACCCTGGAAAGATATTTGACTGACATTTGCAGAGTTATAAAAGAGAGGAGGAACCTTAGTGTTCTGTACCAGAGCATAATAAAATCATGTTTTGAAGAAGCTAAGCCCATGTTTAGTCAACAGCGCAGACACACACGTATGTAAGAGTGAGCGCCACGGACACATACCTCAGTCGGCTGCTGTAAATTCCCTTGTCATAAACAACACCAGGAGTAAGACACGGGGCCGGGGGCCTATGCATTTATGTAAACAGCACCAGGAGTAAGACACGGGGCCGGGGGCCTATACATTTATGTAAACAGCAGCTGTTGCACGATATCTAAGGAAGCCTCAAAGTTTTCCTCGCCTGAGGTAGAGTAACTCATGATAAGCTGTAGACCACACTATCTACCTAGAGATTTTTCATCTGTATTTTTCGTAGCTGTCTGCATACCACCACAGAACGAGGTTGGCACTAAAACCACACTCAATGAGCTGTATTCCGCCATGAGCAAATAGGAAAAACACTCATCCAAAGGAGGCGCTCCTAGTGGCCGGGGACTTTTAATGCAGGGAAACTTAAATCTGTTTTACCAAATATCTATCAGCATGTCAAACGTGCAACCAGAGGGAAAAACATTATAGACCACCTTTTCTCCACACACAGAGAGGTGTACAAAGCTCTCCCTCGCCCTCCATTTGGCAAATCTGACCATAATTCTATCCTCCTGATTCCTGCTTACAAGCTCAAATTAAAGCAGGAAGCACCAGTGACTTGGTCAATAAAAAAGTGGTCAGAAGAAGCAGATGCTAAACTACAGGACTGTTTTGCCAGCACAGACTAGAATATGTTCCCGGGATTCCTCCGATGGCGTTGAGGAGTACACCACATCAGTCACTGGCTTTATCAATAAGTGCATCGAGGACGTCGATGCACGTATGTACGTACATACCCCAACCAGAAGCCATGGATTACAGGCAACATTCACACTGAGCTAAAGGGTAGAGCTGCTGCTTTACCTGAAGCAACCTCTTATGGATAGGGGAGACGCTAGCGTCTCAAGTGGCCAATAGCCTCGGGAAATGCAGAGCGCCAAATTCAAATAAAACTCAAACTTTCATTAAATCACACATGCAGGGTACTCAATTAAAGCTACACTCGTTGTGAATCCAGCCAACATGTCAGATTTTAAAAATGCTTTTCGGCGAAAGAATGAGAAGCTATTATCTGATAGCATGCACCCACCTGAACCACCTGAACCAGTTGTAAACAAAATAACTAGCGTAGCAGGTGCTACACAAAACGCTGAAATAAAATATAAAACATTTGACGAGCTTCTTTGTTGGCATGCCAATATGTCCCATAAACATCCCAATTGGTCCTTTTTTAAAATTAATTCCGTCCATGTATACCCAAAATGTCCATTTATAAAGCAGGTTTGATCTGGAAAAAAACAGCTTTCCAAAACACAACGTCACTAAAAAACATTTCAAAAGTTGTCTATAAACTTTGCCAAAATATTTCAAACTACTTTTGTAATACAACTTTAGGTATTTTTAAACGTTAATAATCGATGAAATTGTAGACGGGGCAATCTGTATTCAATAGAGCAAGTAAACAAAACATGCACCATTTTCCCTCTTGCGTAACTATCAACAGTGTAACGTTGTTCCAGGATGTGCCTCTTCTTCGTTTCACCAATGATTAACTTCAATTCCAAAGACTGGTGACATCCTGTGGAAGTCAAACGATGTATATAATCAATCTTTAAGGATGTTTTTATCATAAATCTTCAATAATATTTCATCCAATTCCTTTGTCATTAGAAAGGAAAGGGAACGGTGCTCATGCTCACGGTCGTGCGCGATAAACATAGCTTTCAGCTGAGCCACTTACTGTGAGTGGTCTTATTCTCTCCCCTTTCACAATAGAAGCCTGAAACAATTTTCGAAAGACTGTTGACATCTAGTGGAAGCCTTAGGAAGTGAAATCTGACCCCATGTATACTGTATATACACTAGGCAGGGTAGCCTAGTGGTTAGAGCATTGGACTAGCAACCAAAAGGTTTCAAGTTCGAATCCCTGAGCTGAAAAGGTACAAATCTGTTGTTCTGCCCCTGAACACGCAGTTAACCCACTGTTCCTAGGCCTTCATTTAAAATAAGAATTTGTTCTTAACTGACTTGCCTAGTAAAATTCAAATAAATAAATAAATATTGCATAGACATTCACTTGAAAAACTACAAATCTCAGATTTCCCACTTCCTGGTTTGATTCTTCTCAGGTTTTTGCCTGCCATATGAGTTATGTTATACTCACAGATATCAATCACTTTTACAAACACTTTTAGAAACTTCAGAGCGTTTTCTATCCAAATCTATTAATAATATGCATATCCTAGCTTCTGGGCCTGAGTAGCAGGCAGTTTATTCTGGGCACGCTTTTCATCCGGACATGAAAATACTGCCCCCTATCCCAAAGGCGGTCCAGATCTCTTCTGGATCGGCTGGGATATTGTGGGTGAGAACAGAGAAGCGGTTCTACAGCTCAAGTTTGAATGTGGATGTGACATCAGGGATCTATATCTTAGCAACTTCAAACCTGTGTTGATTGGAAGAGGACACAATTTGTTTTAGGTGAAGATGGAGGGACATGGATAGAAGCCTGTGATCGGTGTTCTCAACTTTCGCTCTGCAGTAGACCTGGCAATTTGAGGAAGCATGCCAGCAGGGGTTAGTTGAGAATGTGATCTATATTTCCTTGGTTGTCCAGCCATCATCAGTGATCCATGTCATGCAGTGTATGTGTTAATGAGCGTAGAAGGATCATTCAGTCCATAGTCCGTGGCTGGTGCAAAACTCCAGGAGTCTGTTTCCATTGTTGTTGCAGGTGCCAGTGCCCTGGGGTTCTAGTGCGCTTTCATAGCCAGTCCTGTCGGAGCCTGTGTCTGCATTGAAGTGGGATAAACAAACTGACGGTTAAAGTCGTTCCAGTCATTGGCAGCAGAGAACTGGAAGGAAAGGCGGCCAAAGAAGGTGTTGGCTTAAGGGCTGACCAGTGAAATATACAGTTGAAGTTGGAAGTTTACATACACCTTTTTTAACAAATCCTGAAATGTTATCCTGGTAAAAGATTCCCTGTTTTAGGTCAGTTAGGATCAGAACTTTATTTTAAGAATGTGAAATGTCAGAATAATAGTAGAGAGAAGGATTTATTTCAGCTTTTATGTCTTTTATCACATTCCCAGTGGGTCAGAAGTGTACATACACTCAATTAGTATTTGGTAGCATGGCCTTTAAATTGTTTAACTTGGGTCAAACGTTTCGGGTAGCCTTCCACAAGCTTCCAACAATAAGTTGGGTGAATTTTGGCCCATTCCTCCTGACAGAGCTGGTGTAACTTAAACAGGTTTGTAGGCCTCCTTGCTCGCACACTCTTTTTCAGTTTTCCCCACACATATTCTATAGGATTGAGGTCAGGGATTTGTGATGGCCACTCCAATACCTTAACTTTGTTGTCCTTAAGCCATTTTGCCACAACTTTGGAAGTATGCTTGGGATCATTGTCCATTTGGAAGACCCATTTGGAAGACCAATTTGCAGCCAAGCTTGACTGATGTCTTGAGATGTTGCTTCAATGTATCCACATAATTTTCTGTCCTCATGATGCCATCTATATTGTGAAGTGCACCAGTCCCTCCTGCAGCAAAGCACCCACACAACATGATGCTGCCACCTCCGTGCTTCACGGTTGGGATGGTGTTCTTCGGCTTGCAATCCTCCCCCTTTTCCTCCAAACATAACGATGGTCATTATGGCCAAATACTGTCGTTCTATTTTTCTATCATCAGACCAGAGGACATTTCTCCAAAAAGTATGTTCTTTGTGCAGTTGCAAACCATAGTCTGGCTTTTTTATGTCGGTTTGGAGTACTTCCTTGCTGAGTGACCTTTCAGGTTATGTTGATTTAGGACTCGTTTAATTGTGGATATAGATACTTTGTAACTGTTTCCTCCAGCATCTTCACAAGGGCCTTTGCTGTTGTTCTGGGATTGATTTGCACTTTTCGCACGAAAGTATGCTCATCTCTAGGAGACAGAACGCGTCTCCTTCCTGAGCGGTATGACGCCTGCGTGATCCCATGGTGTTTATACTATTGTTTGTACAGATGAACGTGGTACCTTCAGGCATTTGTAAATTGCTGCCAAGGATCAACCAGACTTGTGGAGGTCTCCAATTTTTTTTTCTGAGGTCTTGGTTGATTTCTTTTGATTTTCCCATGATGTCAAGCAAAGAGGCAGTGAGTTTGAAGATAGGCCCTGAAATACATCCACAGGTACACCTCCAATTGACTCAAATTATGTAAATTAGCCTATCAGAAACTTCTAAAGCCATGACATCATTTTCTGGAATTTTTCCGAGCTGTCAAAAGGCACAGTCAACTTAGTGTATGTAAACTTCTGACTCACTGGAATTGTGATACAGTGAATTTAAGTGAAAAAATCTGGGAAAAATGACTTGTGTCATGCACAAAGTAGATGTCCTGTCCGACTTGCCAAAACTAAAGTTTGTTAAATTAACAAGAAATTTGTGGAGTGGCTGAAAAACAAGTTTTAATAATGACTCCAACCTAAGTGTGTAAACTTCCCACTTCAACTGTATGATGATAAATGTGATATATTATATTATATATAATATGTTTGATGATATGTAAGATTATATATATATGATAACATGTATGATGAAAGGTATGATGATATATCTAATGATATGTTTGATGGTATGTATGATGATATATATAATGATATCTATAGTATGTATGTTGGTATATATATGTATGATGATATATAAAATATGTATGATGATATATACAGTGGGGCAAAAAAGTATTTAGTCAGCCACCATTTGTGCAAGTTCTCCCACTTAAAAAGATGAGAGAGGCCTGTCATTTTCATCATAGGTACTCTTCAACTATGACAGACAAAATGAGAAAAAAAATCCAGAAAATCACATTGTATGATTTTTTATGAATTTATTTGCAAATTATGGTGGAAAATAAGTATTTGGTCACCTACAAACAAGCAAGATTTCTGGCTCTCACAGACCTGTAACTTCTTCTTTAAGAGGCTCCTCTGTCCTCCACTCGTTACCTGTATTAATGGCACCTGTTTGAACTTGTTATCAGTATAAAAGACACCTGTCCACAACCTCAAACAGTCACACTCCAAACTCCACTATGGCCAAGACCAAAGAGCTGTCAAAGGAAACCAGAAACAAAATTGTAGACCTGCACCAGGCTGGGAAGACTGAATCTGCAATAGGTAAGCAGCTTGGTTTGAAGAAATCAACTGTGGGAGCAATTATTAGGAAATGGAAGACATACAAGACCACTGATAATCTCCCTCAATCTGGGGCTCCACGCAAGATCTCACCCTGTGGGGTCAAAATTATCACAAGAACGGTGAGCAAAAATCCCAGAACCACACCGGGGGACCTAGTGAATGACCTGCAGAGAGCTGGGACCAAAGTAACAAAGCCTACCATCAGCAAGGGCATTGAAGATGAAACGTGGCTGGGTCTTTCAGCATGACAATGATCCCAAACACGAAGTAACGAAGGAGTGGCTTCGTAAGAAGATTTTCAAGGTCCTGGAGTGGCCTAGCCAGTCTCCTAGATCTCAACCCATAGAAAATCTTTGGAGTGAGTTGAAAGTCCGTGTTGCCCAGCAACAGCCCCAAAACATCACTGCTCTAAAGGAGATCTGCATGGAGGAATGGGCCAAAATACCAGCAACAGTGTGTGAAAACCTTGTGAAGACTTACAGAAAAAGTTTGACCTCTGTCATTGCCAACAAAGGGTATATAACAAAGTATTGAGATAAACTTTTGTTATTGACAAAATACATTTTTTTTTCTCATTTTGTCTGTCTTAATTGAATTGTACCTATGATGAAAATTACAGGCCTCTCATCTTTTTAAGTGGGAGAACTTGCACAATTGGTGGCTGACTAAATACTTTTTTGCCCAACTGTATATATGATAATATATATGATGATATGTAAGATCATATGTTTGATTGTATATAAACTCAGCAAAAAAAGAAAGGTCCTCTCACTGTCAACTGCATTTATTTTCAGCAAACTAAACATGTGTAAATATTTCTATGAACATAACAAGATTCAACATTTGAGACATAAACTGAACATGTTCCACAGACATGTGACTAACAGAAATGGATTAATGTGTCCCTGAACAAAGGGGGGGTCAAAATCGAAAGTAACAGTCAGTATCTGGTGTGGCCACCAGCTGCATTAAGTTCTGCAGTGCATCTCCTCCTCATGGACTGCAACAAATTTGCCAGTTCTTGCTGTGAGATGTTACCCCACTCTTCCACCAAGGCACCTGCAATTTCCCGGACATTTCTGGGTGGAATGGCCCTAGCCCTCACCCTCCGATCCAACAGGTCACAGACGTGCTCAATGGGATTGAGACCCGGGCTCTTCACTGGCCATGGCAGAACACTGACATTCCTGTCTTTCAGGAAATCACGCACAGAACAAGCAGTATGGCTGGTGGCATTGTCATGCTGGAGGGTCATGTCAGAATGAGCCTGCAGGAAGGGTACCACATGAGGGAGGAGGATGTCATAGGTGACGTTGTTGGTGGTGATGTCTGGTGAGAACCTGCCTTACAGCAGGCCTACAAGCCCTCAGTCCAGACTCTCTCAGCCTATTGTGGACAGTCTGAGCACTGATGGAGGGATTGTGCGTTCCTGGTGAGACTCGGGCAGTTGCTGTTGACATCCTGTACCTGTCCTGCAGGTATGATGTTCGGATGTACCGATCCTGTGCAGGTGTTGTTACATGTGGTCTGCAACTGCGAGGACGATCACCTGTCCGTCCTGTCTCCCTGTAGCACTGTCTTAGGCGTCTCACTGTATGGACTTTGCAATTTCTTGCCCTGGCCACATCTGCAGTCCTTATGCCTCCTTGCAGCATGCCTGAGATACGTTCACACAGATGAGCAGAGACCCTGGGCATCTTTCATTTGTTGTTTTCCAGAGTCAGTAGAAAGGCCTCTTTAGTGTTTTAAGTTTTCATAACTATGACCTTAATTGCCTATGTTGTTTACAATGTTTATTTTTTGCTGAGTTATTATGATATGTACTGTATGCGTCAGAGTTTTGGCACGGCTCATAGCCCTGCACTATAAAGGGAAAGGAAAGGGAAAGGGAAAGGTGGATACTATAACTGCATACACACACAAAGTCATGTTTGTGCTGTGTGGGTTGGAGGTGAACTTCAGGAGAGTGTCTCTGTTTTTGTACTTCCTGTGTCTTCTGCCCTTTGACCTGGCAAATACGGATTCACACACACACACACACACACACACACACACACACACACACACACACACACACACACACACACACACACACACACACACATAACAAGGGATGGCAGAAACTGGGCTCTTGTGGAATGCAGGGACTGGGAACAGGGTACTTTCCCACCTGAGTGCACAAGCTCAGCTAAATGTTGAGCAACACCTTCCTTGTGTGTGTGAGCGTGTGATTAAGTGTGTGTGTTCCTGAGCTCTATCTATATCAACAAGTGCGACTCCTTTCCTTCCTGGAAACTGGATACTGTGACGCCCGCGCAGCACCTCTAATCACCACTGTTCCTCACAACCCCACTCTCCTCTCAGGTCCACTCTCCTCCTCTCAGCTCCACTCTCCTCCTCTCAGCTCCACTGTCCTCCTCTCAGCTCCACTCTCCTCTTCTCAGCTCCACTCTCCTCCTATCAGCTCCACTCTCCTCCTCTCAGCTCCACTCTCCTCCTCAGTCCCACTCTCCTCCTCGCAGCTCCACTCTTCTCCTCGCAGCTCTACTCTCCTCCTCTCAACCTCAATCTCCTCCTCTCAGCTTCACTCTCCTCCTCTCAGCCCCATTCTCCTCCTCTCAGCTCCACTCCTCTCCTCTCAGGCCTGCTCTCCTTCTGTATGCTGCTCTGTGCTCCAAACTGCTTCTTTTCTTTCTTCCTCTCAGCTCCACTTCCTCCTCTCTCAGCTCCACTCTTCTCCTCAGCTCCATTCTCCTCCTCTCAACCCCACTCTCCTCCTCTCAACCCCACTCTCCTCCTCTCAACCCCTCCTCCTCTCAGATCCACTCTTTTCTTCTCAGCTCCACTCTTTTCCTTATCAGCTCCCTCTTCTCCTCTCAGCTCCACTCTTTCCTCGCAGCTCTACTCTCCTCCTCTCAGTCCCACTCTGTTCCTCTCAGCTCTACTCTCCTCCTCTCAACCCCTCTCCTCCTCTCAGCCCCACTCTTTTCTTCTCAGCTCCACTCTTCTCCTGTCAGCTCCTCTCTCCTCCTCTCAGCCCCACTCTTTTCCTCTCAGCTCCACTCTCCTCCTCTCAGCTCCACTCTTCTCCTCTCAGCTCCACTCTCCTCCTCTCAGCTCTACTCTCTCCTCCTCTCAGCTCTCTACTCTCCTCGTCTCAGTCCCACTCTCCTACTCTCAGCTCCACTCTTTTCCTCTCAGCTCCACTCTTCTCCTCTCAGCTCCACTCTCCTCCTCTCAGCTCCACTCTCCTCCTCTCAGCTCCACTCTCCTCCTCTCAGCTCCACTCTCCTCCTCTAAGCCCCACTCTCCTCCTCTCAGCTCCACTCTCCTCCTCTCAGTTCCACTCTCCTCCTCTCAACCCCACTCTCCTCCTTTCAGCTCCACTCTCCTCCTCTCAGCTCAACTCTCCTCCTCTCAGCCCCACTCTCCTCCTCTCAGCTCCACTCTCCTTCTCTCAGCTCCACTCTGTTCCCCTCTGCTCCACTCTCCTCCTCTCAGCTCCACTCTCCTCCTCTCAGGCCTGCTCTCCTCCTGTATGCTGATCTGTGCTCCAAACTGCTTCTTTCAGCACTACTCTCCTCCTCTCAGCTCCACTCTCCTCCTCTCAGCTCCTCTCTTCTCCTCTCAGCTCCACTCTCCTCCTTTCAGCTCCAATCTCCTGTCCTCAGGCCTGCTCTCCTCCTGTATGCTGCTCTGTGCTCCAAACAGCTTCTTTCAGCACTACTCTCATCCTCTCAGCCCCACTGTCCTCCTCTCAGCTCCACTCTACTCCTCTCAGCTCCACTATCCTCCTCTCTGCCCCACTCTGTTCCTCTCAGCTCTACTCTCCTCCTCTCAACCTCACTCTCCTCCTCCTCTCAACCCCACTCTCCTCCACTCAGCTCCACTCTTCTCCTCTCAGCTCTATTCTCCTCCTCTCAACCCCACTCTCCTCCTCTCAGTCCCACTCTGTTCCTCTCAGCTCTACTCTCCTCCTCTCAGCTCCACTCTCCTCCTCTCAGCTCAACTCTCCTCCTCTCAGCCCCACTCTCCTCCTCTCAGATCCACTCTCTTTCTCTCAGCTCCACTCTGTTCCTCTCAGCTCCACTCTCCTCCTTTCAGCTCCAATCTCCTGTACTCAGGCCTGCTCTCCTCCTGTATGCTGCTCTGTGCTCCAAACAGCTTCTTTCAGCACTACTCTCATCCTCTCTGCCCCACTCTCCTCCTCTCTGCCCCACTCTGTTCCTCTCAGCTCTACTCTCC
This sequence comes from Oncorhynchus nerka, assembly GCF_034236695.1. Classification (NCBI taxonomy): domain Eukaryota; kingdom Metazoa; phylum Chordata; class Actinopteri; order Salmoniformes; family Salmonidae; genus Oncorhynchus; species Oncorhynchus nerka. Next base: position 74,734,228 of record NC_088398.1, on the reverse strand, counting down.
TCCTCTCGACCTCACTCTCCTCCTCTCAACCCCACTCTCCTACTCTCAGCTCCACTCTTCTCCTCTCAGCTCCACTCTTCTCCTCTCAGCTCCACTCTCCTCCTCTCAGCTCCACTCCTCTCCTCTCAGGCCTGCTCTCCTCCTGTATGAGGCTCTGTGCTCCAAACTGCTTCTTTCAGCACTACTCTCTTCCTCTCAGCTCCACTCTCCTCCTCTCAGCTCCACTCTTCTCCTCTCAGCTCCATTCTCCTCCTCTCAACCCCACTCTCCTCCTCTCAACCCCACTCTCCTCCTCTCAACCCCTCTCCTCCTCTCAGCTCCACTCTTTTCTTCTCAGCTCCACTCTTCTCCTCTCAGCTCCACTCTTCTCCTCACAGCTCTACTCTCGTCCTCTCAGTCCCACTCTGTTCCTCTCAACCTCACTCTCCTCCTCTCAACCCCACTCTCCTACTCTCAGCTCCACTCTTCTCCTCTCAGCTCCACTCTTCTCCTCTCAGCACCACTCTCCTCCTCTCAGCTCCACTCCTCTCCTCTCAGTCCTGCTCTCCTCCTGTATGCTGCTCTGTGCTCCAAACTGCTTCTTTCAGCACTACTCTCTTCCTCTCAGCTCCACTCTCCTCCTCTCAGCTCCACTCTTCTCCTCTCAGCTCCATTCTCCTCCTCTCAACCCCACTCTCCTCCTCTCAACCCCACTCTCCTCCTCTCACCCCTCTCCTCCTCTCAGATCCACTCTTTTCTTCTCAGCTCCACTCTTTTCTTCTCAGCTCCACTCTTCTCCTCTCAGCTCCACTCTTCTCCTCGCAGCTCTACTCTCCTCCTCTCAGTCCCACTCTGTTCCTCTCAGCTCTACTCTCCTCCTCTCAACCCCTCTCCTCCTCTCAGCTCCACTCTTTTCTTCTCAGCTCCACTCTTCTCCTGTCAGCTCTACTCTCCTCCTCTCAGCCCCACTCTTTTCCTCTCAGCTCCACTCTCCTCCTCTCAGCTCCACTCTTCTCCTCTCAGCTCCACTCTCCTCCTCTCAGCTCTACTCTCCTCCTCTCAGCTCTACTCTCCTCGTCTCAGTCCCACTCTCCTACTCTCAGCTCCACTCTTTTCCTCTCAGCTCCACTCTTCTCCTCTCAGCTCCACTCTCCTCCTCTCAGCTCCACTCTCCTCCTCTCAGCTCCACTCTCCTCCTCTAAGCCCCACTCTCCTCCTCTCAGCTCCACTCTCCTCCTCTCAGTTCCACTCTCCTCCTCTCAACCCCACTCTCCTCCTCCTTTCAGCTCCACTCTCCTCCTCTCAGCTCAACTCTCCTCCTCTCAGCCCCACTCTCCTCCTCTCAGCTCCACTCTCCTTCTCTCAGCTCCACTCTGTTCCCCTCTGCTCCACTCTCCTCCTCTCAGCTCCACTCTCCTCCTCTCAGGCCTGCTCTCCTCCTGTATGCTGATCTGTGCTCCAAACTGCTTCTTTCAGCACTACTCTCCTCCTCTCAGCTCCACTCTCCTCCTCTCAGCTCCTCTCTTCTCCTCTCAGCTCCACTCTCCTCCTTTCAGCTCCAATCTCCTGTCCTCAGGCCTGCTCTCCTCCTGTATGCTGCTCTGTGCTCCAAACAGCTTCTTTCAGCACTACTCTCATCCTCTCAGCCCCACTGTCCTCCTCTCAGCTCCACTCTACTCCTCTCAGCTCCACTATCCTCCTCTCTGCCCCACTCTGTTCCTCTCAGCTCTACTCTCCTCCTCTCAACCTCACTCTCCTCCTCTCAACCCCACTCTCCTCCACTCAGCTCCACTCTTCTCCTCTCAGCTCTATTCTCCTCCTCTCAACCCCACTCTCCTCCTCTCAGTCCCACTCTGTTCCTCTCAGCTCTACTCTCCTCCTCTCAGCTCCACTCTCCTCCTCTCAGCTCAACTCTCCTCCTCTCAGCCCCACTCTCCTCCTCTCAGCTCCACTCTCTTTCTCTCAGCTCCACTCTGTTCCTCTCAGCTCCACTCTCCTCCTTTCAGCTCCAATCTCCTGTACTCAGGCCTGCTCTCCTCCTGTATGCTGCTCTGTGCTCCAAACAGCTTCTTTCAGCACTACTCTCATCCTCTCTGCCCCACTCTCCTCCTCTCTGCCCCACTCTGTTCCTCTCAGCTCTACTCTCCTCCTCTCGACCTCACTCTCCTCCTCTCAACCCCACTCTCCTACTCTCAGCTCCACTCTTCTCCTCTCAGCTCCACTCTTCTCCTCTCAGCTCCACTCTCCTCCTCTCAGCTCCACTCCTCTCCTCTCAGGCCTGCTCTCCTCCTGTATGAGGCTCTGTGCTCCAAACTGCTTCTTTCAGCACTACTCTCTTCCTCTCAGCTCCACTCTCCTCCTCTCAGCTCCACTCTTCTCCTCTCAGCTCCATTCTCCTCCTCTCAACCCCACTCTCCTCCTCTCAACCCCACTCTCCTCCTCTCAACCCCTCTCCTCCTCTTAGCTCCACTCTTTTCTTCTCAGCTACACTCTTCTCCTCTCAGCTCTACTCTCCTCCTCTCAGCTCCACTCTTTTCCTCTCAGCTCCACTCTCCTCCTCTCAACCCCACTCTCCTCCTCACAACCCCTCTCCTCCTCTCAGCTCCACTCTTTTCTTCTCAGCTCCACTCTTCTCCTCTCAGCTCCACTCTTCTCCTCACAGCTCTACTCTCGTCCTCTCAGTCCCACTCTGTTCCTCTCAACCTCACTCTCCTCCTCTCAACCCCACTCTCCTACTCTCAGCTCCACTCTTCTCCTCTCAGCTCCACTCTTCTCCTCTCAGCACCACTCTCCTCCTCTCAGCTCCACTCCTCTCCTCTCAGTCCTGCTCTCCTCCTGTATGCTGCTCTGTGCTCCAAACTGCTTCTTTCAGCACTACTCTCTTCCTCTCAGCTCCATTCTCCTCCTCTCAACCCCACTCTCCTCCTCTCAACCCCACTCTCCTCCTCTCAACCCCTCTCCTCCTCTCAGCTCCACTCTTTTCTTCTCAGCTCCACTCTTTTCTTCTCAGCTCCACTCTTCTCCTCTCAGCTCCACTCTTCTCCTCGCAGCTCTACTCTCCTCCTCTCAGTCCCACTCTGTTCCTCTCAGCTCTACTCTCCTCCTCTCAACCCCTCTCCTCCTCTTAGCTCCACTCTTTTCTTCTCAGCTACACTCTTCTCCTCTCAGCTCTACTCTCCTCCTCTCAGCCCCACTCTTTTCCTCTCAGCTCCACTCTCCTCCTCTCAGCTCCACTCTTCTCCTCTCAGCTCCACTCTCCTCCTCTCAGCTCTACTCTCCTCCTCTCAGCTCTACTCTCCTCCTCTCAGTCCCACTCTCCTACTCTCAGCTCCACTCTTTTCCTCTCAGCTCCACTCTTCTCCTCTCAGCTCCACTCTCCTCCTCTCAGCTCCACTCTCCTCCTCTCAGCTCCACTCTCCTCCTCTCAGCCCCACTTTCCTCCTCTCAGCTCCACTCTCCTCCTCTAAGCCCCACTCTCCTCCTCTCAGCTCCACTCTCCTACTCTCAGCCCCACTTTCCTCCTCTCAGCTCCATTCTCCTCCTCTAAGCCCCACTCGCCTCCTCTCAGCTCCACTCTCCTCCTCTCAGTTCCACTCTCCTCCTCTCAACCCCACTCTCCTCCTTTCAGCTCCACTCTCCTCCTTTCAGCTCCACTCTCCTCCTCTCAGCTCCACTCTCCTCCTCTCAGCTCCACTCTCCTCCTCTCAGCTCCACTCCCCTTCTCTCAGCTCCACTCTGTTCCTCTCTGCTCCACTCTCCTCCTCTCAGCTCCACTCTCCTCCTCTCAGGCCTGCTCTCCTCCTGTATGCTGATCTGTGCTCCAAACTGCTTCTTTCAGCACTACTCTCCTCCTCTCAGCTCCACTCTCCTCCTCTCAGCTCCTCTCTTCTCCTCTCAGCTCCACTCTCCTCCTTTTAGCTCCAATCTCCTGTCCTCAGGCATGCTCTCCTCCTGTATGCTGCTCTGTGCTCCAAACAGCTTCTTTCAGCACTACTCTCATCCTCTCAGCCCCACTGTCCTCCTCTCAGCTCCACTCTACTCCTCTCAGCTCCACTCTCCTCCTCTCTGCCCCACTCTGTTCCTCTCAGCTCTACTCTCCTCCTCTCAACCTCACTCTCTTCCTCTCAACCCCACTCTCCTCCACTCAGCTCCACTCTTCTCCTCTCAGCTCTATTCTCCTCCTCTCAACCCCACTCTCCTCCTCTCAGTCCCACTCTGTTCCTCTCAGCTCTACTCTCCTCCTCTCAGCTCCACTCTCCTCCTCTCAGCCCCACTCTCCTCCTCTCAGCTCCACTCTCCTTCTCTCAGCTCCACTCTGTTCCTCTCTGCTCCACTCTCCTCCTCTCAGCTCCACTCTCCTCCTCTCAGGCCTGCTCTCCTCCTGTATGCTGATCTGTGCTCCAAACTGCTTCTTTCAGCACTACTCTCCTCCTCTCAGCTCCACTCTCCTCCTCTCAGCTCCTCTCTTCTCCTCTCAGCTCCACTCTCCTCCTTTCAGCTCCAATCTCCTGTCCTCAGGCCTGCTCTACTCCTGTATGCTGCTCTGTGCTCCAAACAGCTTCTTTCAGCACTACTCTCATCCTCTCAGCCCCACTTTCCTCCTCTCAGCTCCACTCTACTCCTCTCAGCTCCACTCTCCTCCTCTCTTCCCCACTCTGTTCCTCTCAGCTCTACTCTCCTCCTCTCAACCTCACTCTCCTCCTCTCAACCCCACTCTCCTCCACTCAGCTCCACTCTTCTCCTCTCAGCTCTATTCTCCTCCTCTCAACCCCACTCCACTCCTCTCAGTCCCACTCTGTTCCTCTCAGCTCTACTCTCCTCCTCTCAGCCTCACTCTTTTCCTCTCAGCTCCACTCTCCTCCTCTCAGCTCCACTCTTCTCCTCTCAGCTCCACTCTCCTCCTCTCAGCTCTACTCTCCTCCTCTCAGCTCTACTCTCCTCCTCTCAGTCCCACTCTCCTACTCTCAGCTCCACTATTTTCCTCTCAGCTCCACTCTTCTCCTCTCAGCTCCACTCTCCTCCTCTCAGATCCACTCTCCTCCTCTCAGATCCACTCTCCTCCTCTCAGCTCTACTCTCCTCCTCTCAGTCCCACTCTCCTACTCTCAGCTCCACTATTTTCATCTCAGCTCCACTCTTCTCCTCTCAGCTCCACTCTCCTCCTCTCAGATCCACTCTCCTCCTCTCAGCTCCACTCTCCTCCTCTCAGCCCCACTTTCCTCCTCTCAGCTCCACTCTCCTCCTCTCAGCCCCACTCTCCTCCTCTCAGCTCCACTCTTCTCCTCTCAGCTCTATTCTCCTCCTCTCAACCCCACTCTCCTCCTCTCAGCTCCACTCTGTTCCTCTCAGCTCCACTCTCCTCCTCTGAGCTCTACTCTCCTCCTCTCAGTCCCACTCTGTTCCTCTCAGCTCTACTCTCCTCCTCTCAACTCCACTCTTTTCCTCTCAGCCCCATTTTTTCCCTCTCAGCTCCACTCTTTTCCTCTCAGCCCCACTTTTTCCCTCTCAGCTCCTCTCCTCCGCTCAGCGCCACTCTCCTCCTCTCTGCCCCACTCTGTTCCTCTCAGCTCTACTCTCCTCCTCTCAACCCCACTCTCCTCCTCTCAACCCCACTCTCCTCCTCTCAACCCCACTCTTCTCCTCTCAGCTCCACTCTTCTCCTCTCAGCTCTATTCTCCTCCTCTCAACCCCACTCTCCTCCTCTCAGTCCCACTCTGTTCCTCTCAGCTCTACTCTCCTCCTCTCAGCTCCACTCTTTTCCTCTCAGCCCCACTTTTTCCCTCTCAGCCTCACTCTTTTCCTCTCAGCCCCACTTTTTCCCTCTCAGCTCCACTCTCCTCCGCTCAGCTCCACTCTTTTCCTCTCAGCTCCACTCTCCTCTTCTCAGCTCCACCCCCTTCCTCTGAGCTTCACTCTCCTCCTCTAGCTCAGCTCTCCTCCTCTCAGTCCCACTTTTTTCCTCCCAGCTCCACTCTCCTCCTCTCAGTCCCACTCTCCTCCTCTCAGCTACACTCTCCTCCTCTCAGCTCCACTCTCCTCCTCTCAGCTCCACTCTTCTCCTCTCAGCTCCACTCTTCTCCTCTCAGCTCCACTCTTTTCCTCTCAGCTCCACTCTTTTCCTCTCAGCTCCACTCTTCTCCTCTCAGCTCCACTCTCCTCCTCTCAGCCCCACTTTCCTCCTCTCAGCCCCACTTTCCTCCTCTCACCTCCACTCTCCTCCTCTCAGCCCAACTCTCCTCCTCTCAGCTCCTCTCTACTCCTCTCAGCTCCACTCTCCTCCTCTCAACCCCACTCTCCTCCTCTCAGCTCCACTCTCCTCCTCTCAGATCCACTCTCCTCCTCTCAGCTCCACTCTCCTCCTCTCAGTCCCACTTTCTTCCTCTCAGCTCCACTCTCCTCCTCTCAGCTCCACTCTTTTCCTCTCTGGCCCACTCTGTTCATGTCAGCTCTACTCTCCTCCTCTCAACCCCTCTCTCCTCCTCTCAACCCCACTCTCCTCCACTCAGCTCCACTCTTCTCCTCTCAGCTCTATTCTCCTCTTCTCAACCCCACTCTCCCCCTCTAAGTTCCACTCTGTTCCTCTCAGCTCTACTCTCCTCCTCTCAGCTCCACTCTTTTCCTCTCAGCCCCACTTTTTCCCTAACAGCTCCACTCTTTTCCTCTCAGCCCCACTTTTTCCCTCTCAGCTCCACTCTCCTCCGCTCAGCTCCACTCTTCTCTTCTTAGCTCTACTCTTCTCCTCTCAACCCCACTCTCCTCCTCTCAGTTCCACTCTGTTCCTCTCAGCTCTACTCTCCTCCTCTCAGCTCCACTCTTTTCCTCTCAGCTCCACTCTTTTCCTCTCAGCTCCACTCTTCTCCTCTCAGCTCCACTCTTCTCCTCTCAGCTCCACTCTCCTCCTCTCAGTCCCACTCTGTTCCTCTCAGCTCCACTCTCCTCCTCTCAGCTCCACTCTTCTCCTCTCAGCTTCACTCTTCTCCTCTCAGCTCCACTCTTCTCCTCTCAGCTCCACTCTTTTCTTCTCAGCTCCACTCTTCCCCTCTCAGCTCCACTCTCCTCCTCTCAGCCCCACTTTCCCCCTCTGAGCTCCACTCTCCTCCTCTCTGCCCCACTCTGTTCCTCTCAGCTCTACTCTCCTCCTCTCAACCCCACTCTCCTCCTCTCAACCCCACTCTCCTCCACTCAGCTCCACTCTTCTCCTCTCAGCTCTATTCTCCTCCTCTCAACCCCACTCTCCTCCTCTCAGTCCCACTCTGTTCCTCTCAGCTCTACTCTCCTCCTCTCAGCTCCACTCTTTTCCTCTCAGCCCCACTTTTTCCCTCTCAGCTCCACTCTTTTCCTCTCAGCTCCACTCTTTTCCTCTCAGCTCCACTCTCCTCTTCTCAGCTCCACTCTTTTCCTATCAGCTTCACTCTCCTCCTCTCAGCTCAGCTCTCCTCCGCTCAGCTCCACTCTTTTCCTCTCAGCTCCACTCTCCTCCTCTCAGCTCCACTCTTTTCCTATCAGCTCCACTCTCCTCCTCTCAGCTCCACTATTATCCTCTCAGCTTCACTCTACTCCTCTCAGCTCTACTCTCCTCCTCTCAGCTCCACTCTCCTCCTCTCAGCTCCACTCTCCTTCTCTCTGCTCCACTCTCCTCCTCTCTGCTCCACTCTCCTCCTCTCTGCTCCACTCTCCTCCTCTCTGCTCCACTCTCCTCCTCTCAGCTCCACTCTCCTCCTCTCAGCTCCACTATTCTCCTCTCAGCTTCACTCTACTCCTCTCAGCTCTACTCTCCTCCTCTCAGCTCCACTCTCCTCCTCTCAGCTCCACTCTCCTCCTCTCTGCTCCACTCTCCTCCTCTCTGCTCCACTCTCCTCCTCTCAGCTCCACTCTCCTCCTCTCAGCTCCACTCTTTTCCTCCCAGCTCCACTCTTCTCTTCTCAGTCCCACTCTGTTCCTCTCAGCTCCACTCTCCTCCTCTCAGCTTCACTCTTCTCCTCTCAGCTCCACTCTTCTCCTCTCAGCTCCACTCTCCTTCTTTCAGCACTACTCTCCTCCTCTCAGCTCCACTCTCCTCCTCTCAGCTCCACTCTCCTCCTCTCAGCTCCACTCTCCTCCTCTCAGCTCCACTCTTCTCCTCTCAGCTCCACTCTTCTCCTCTCAGTCCCACTCTCCTCCTCTCAGCTCCACTCTCCTTCTTTCAGCACTACTCTCCTCCTCTCAGCTCCACTCTCCTCCTCTCAGCTCCACTCTCCTCCTCTCAGCTCCACTCTTCTCCTCTCAGCTTCACTCTCCTCCTCTCAGCTCCACTCTCCTGCCCTCAGGCCTGCTCTCCTCCGCTCAGCTCCACTCTTTTCCTCTCAGCTCCACTCTCCTCCGCTCAGCTCCACTATTTTCCTCTCAGCTCTACTCTCCTCCTCTCAGCTCCACTCTCCTCCTCTCAGCTCCACTCTCCTCCCCTCTGCTCCACTCTCCTCCTCTCTGCTCCACTCTCCTCCTCTCAGCTCCACTCTCCTCCTCTCAGCTCCACTCTCCTCCTCTCAGCTCCACTATTCTCCTCTCAGCTTCACTCTACTCCTCTCAGCTCTACTCTCCTCCTCTCAGCTCCACTCTCCTCCTCTCAGCTCCACTCTCCTCCTCTCTGCTCCACTCTCCTCCTCTCTGCTCCACTCTCCTCCTCTCTGCTCCACTCTCCTCCTCTCAGCTCCACTCTCCTCCTCTCAGCTCCACTCTTTTCCTCCCAGCTCCACTCTTCTCCTCTCAGTCCCACTCTGTTCCTCTCAGCTCCACTCTCCTCCTCTCAGCTCCACTCTTTTCCTCCCAGCTCCACTCTTCTCCTCTCAGTCCCACTCTGTTCCTCTCAGCTCCACTCTCCTCCTCTCAGCTCCACTCTTCTCCTCTCAGCTCCACTCTTCTCCTCTCAGCTCCACTCTCCTCCTCTCAGCTCCACTCTCCTCCTCTCAGCTCCACTCTTCTCCTCTCAGCTCCACTCTTCTCCTCTCAGTCCCACTCTCCTCCTCTCAGCTCCACTCTCCTTCTTTCAGCACTACTCTCCTCCTCTCAGCTCCACTCTCCTCCGCTCAGCTCCACTCTTCTCCTCTCAGCTTCACTCTCCTCCTCTCAGCTCCACTCTCCTGCCCTCAGGCCTGCTCTCCTCCTGTATGCTGCTTTGTGATCCAAACTGCTTCTTTCAGCACTACTCTCCTCCTCTCAGCTCCACTCTCCTCCTCTCAGCTCCACTCTTCTCTTCTTAGCTCTACTCTCCTCCTCTCAACCCCACTCTCCTCCTCTCAGTTCCACTCTGTTCCTCTCAGCTCTACTCTCCTCCTCTCAGCTCCACTCTTTTCCTCTCAGCCCCACTTTTTCCTCTCAGCTCCACTTTTCTCCTCTCAGCTCCACTCTTCTCCTCTCAGCTCCACTCTCCTCCTCTCAGCTCCACTCTTTTCCTCCCAGCTCCACTCTTCTCCTCTCAGCTCCACTCTCCTCCTCTCAGTCCCACTCTGTTCCTCTCAGCTCCACTCTCCTCCTCTCAGCTCCACTCTTCTCCTCTCAGCTCCACTCTTCTCCTCTCAGTCCCACTCTTTTCCTCTCAGCTCCACTCTCCTTCTTTCAGCACTACTCTCTTCCTCTCAGCTCCACTCTCCTCCTCTCAGCTCCACTCTTTTCCTATCAGCTCCACTCTCCTCCTCTCAGCTCCACTATTCTCCTCTCAGCTTCACTCTACTCCTCTAAGCTCTACTCTCCTCCTCTCAGCTCCACTCTCCTCCTCTCAGCTCCACTCTTTTCATCCCAGCTCCACTCTTCTCCTCTCAGTCCCACTCTGTTCCTCTCAGCTCCACTCTCCTCCTCTCAGCTCCACTCTTCTCCTCTCAGCTCCACTCTTCTCCTCTCAGCTCCACTCTCCTTCTTTCAGCACTACTCTCCTCCTCTCAGCCCCACTCTCCTCCTCTCAGCTCCACTCTCCTCCTCTCTGCTCCACTCTCCTCCTCTAAGCTCCACTCTCCTCCTCTCAGCTCCACTATTCTCCTCTCAGCTTCACTCTACTCCTCTCAGCTCTACTCTCCTCCTCTCAGCTCCACTCTCCTCCTCTCAGCTCCACTCTCCTCCTCTCTGCTCCACTCTCTCCTCTCTGCTCCACTCTCCTCCTCTCAGCTCCACTCTCCTCCTCTCAGCTCCACTCTTTTCCTCCCAGCTCCACTCTTCTCTTCTCAGTCCCACTCTGTTCCTCTCAGCTCCACTCTCCTCCTCTCAGCTCCACTCTTCTCCTCTCAGCTCCACTCTTCTCCTCTCAGCTCCACTCTCCTTCTTTCAGCACTACTCTCCTCCTCTCAGCTCCACTCTCCTCCTCTCAGCTCCACTCTCCTCCTCTCAGCTCCACTCTCCTCCTCTCATCTCCACTCTTCTCCTCTCAGCTCCACTCTTCTCCTCTCAGTCCCACTCTCCTCCTCTCAGCTCCACTCTCCTTCTTTCAGCACTACTCTCCTCCTCTCAGCTCCACTCTCCTCCTCTCAGCTCCACTCTCCTCCTCTCAGCTCCCACTCTTCTCCTCTCAGCTTCACTCTCCTCCTCTCAGCTCCACCTCCTGCCCTCAGGCCTGCTCTCCTCCTCTCAGCTCCACTCTTTTCCTCTCAGCTCCACTCTCCTCCGCTCAGCTCCACTATTTTCCTCTCAGCTCTACTCTCCTCCTCTCAGCTCCACTCTCCTCCTCTCAGCTCCACTCTCCTCCTCTCTGCTCCACTCTCCTCCTCTCTGCTCCACTCTCTCCTCTCAGCTCCACTCTCCTCCTCTCAGCTCCACTCTCCTCCTCTCAGCTCCACTATTCTCCTCTCAGCTTCACTCTACTCCTCTCAGCTCTACTCTCCTCCTCTCAGCTCCACTCTCCTCCTCTCAGCTCCACTCTCCTCCTCTCTGCTCCACTCTCCTCCTCTCTGCTCCACTCTCCTCCTCTCTGCTCCACTCTCCTCCTCTCAGCTCCACTCTCCTCCTCTCAGCTCCACTCTTTTCCTCTCAGCTCCACTCTTCTCCTCTCAGTCCCACTCTGTTCCTCTCAGCTCCACTCTCCTCCTCTCAGCTCCACTCTTTCCTCCCAGCTCCACTCTTCTCCTCTCAGTCCCACTCTGTTCCTCTCAGCTCCACTCTCCTCCTCTCAGCTCCACTCTTCTCCTCTCAGCTCCACTCTCCTCCTCTCAGCTCCACTCTCCTCCTCTCAGCTCCACTCTCCTCCTCTCAGCTCCACTCTTCTCCTCTCAGCTCCACTCTTCTCCTCTCAGTCCCACTCTCCTCCTCTCAGCTCCACTCTCCTCCGCTCAGCTCCACTCTTCTCCTCTCAGCTTCACTCTCCTCCTCTCAGCTCCCTCTCCTGCCCTCAGGCCTGCTCTCCTCCTGTATGCTGCTTTGTGATCCAAACTGCTTCTTTCAGCTCTACTCTCCTCCTCTCAGCTCCACTCTCCTCCTCTCAGCTCCACTCTTCTCTTCTTAGCTCTACTCTCCTCCTCTCAACCCCACTCTCCTCCTCTCAGTTCCACTCTGTTCCTCTCAGCTCTACTCTCCTCCTCTCAGCTCCACTCTTTTCCTCTCAGCCCCACTTTTTCCTCTCAGCTCCACTTTTCTCCTCTCAGCTCCACTCTTCTCCTCTCAGCTTCACTCTCCTCCTCTCAGCTCCACTCTTCTCCTCTCAGCTTCACTCTCCTCCTCTCAGCTCCACTCTCCTGCCCTCAGGCCTGCTCTCCTCCTGTATGCTGCTTTGTGATCCAAACTGCTTCTTTCAGCACTACTCTCCTCCTCTCAGCTCCACTCTCCTCCTCTCAGCTCCACTCTTCTCTTCTTAGCTCTACTCTCCTCCTCTCAACCCCACTCTCCTCCTCTCAGTTCCACTCTGTTCCTCTCAGCTCTACTCTCCTCCTCTCAGCTCCACTCTTTTCCTCTCAGCCCCACTTTTTCCTCTCAGCTCCACTTTTCTCCTCTCAGCTCCACTCTTCTCCTCTCAGCTCCACTCTCCTCCTCTCAGCTCCACTCTTTTCCTCCCAGCTCCACTCTTCTCCTCTCAGCTCCACTCTCCTCCTCTCAGTCCCACTCTGTTCCTCTCAGCTCCACTCTCCTCCTCTCAGCTCCACTCTTCTCCTCTCAGCTCCACTCTTCTCCTCTCAGTCCCACTCTTTTCCTCTCAGCTCCACTCTCCTTCTTTCAGCACTACTCTCTTCCTCTCAGCTCCACTCTCCTCCTCTCAGCTCCACTCTTTTCCTATCAGCTCCTCTCTCTCTCCTCTCAGCTCCACTATTCTCCTCTCAGCTTCTCTACTCCTCTAAGCACTCTCCTCCTCTCAGCTCCCTCTCCTCCTCTCAGCTCCACTCTTTTCATCCCAGCTCCACTCTTCTCCTCTCAGTCCCACTCTGTTCCTCTCAGCTCCACTCTCCTCCTCTCAGCTCCACTCTTCTCCTCTCAGCTCCACTCTTCTCCTCTCAGCTCCACTCTCCTTCTTTCAGCACTACTCTCCTCCTCTCAGCCCCACTCTCCTCCTCTCAGCTCCACTCTCCTCCTCTCAGCTCCACTCTCCTCCTCTCAGCTCCACTCTTCTCCTCTCAGCTCCACTCTTCTCCTCTCAGTCCCACTCTCCTCCTCTCAGCTCCACTCTCCTTCTTTCAGCACTACTCTCCTCCTCTCAGCTCCACTCTCCTCCTCTCAGCTCCACTCTCCTCCTCTCAGCTCCACTCTTCTCCTCTCAGCTTCACTCTCCTCCTCTCAGCTCCACTCTCCTGCCCTCAGGCCTGCTCTCCTCCTGTATGCTGCTTTGTGATCCAAACTGCTTCTTTCAGCACTACTCTCCTCCTCTCAGCTCCACTCTCCTCCTCTCAGCTCCACTCTTCTCTTCTTAGCTCTACTCTCCTCCTCTCAACCCCACTCTCCTCCTCTCAGTTCCACTCTGTTCCTCTCAGCTCTACTCTCCTCCTCTCAGCTCCACTCTTTTCCTCTCAGCCCCACTTTTTCCTCTCAGCTCCACTTTTCTCCTCTCAGCTCCACTCTTCTCCTCTCAGCTCCACTCTCCTCCTCTCAGCTCCACTCTTTTCCTCCCAGCTCAACTCTTCTCCTCTCAGCTCCACTCTCCTGCTCTCAGTCCCATTCTGTTCCTCTCAGCTCCACTCTCCTCCTCTCAGCTCCACTCTTCTCCTCTCCTCTCAGCTCCACTCTTCTCCTCTCAGCCCCACTCTTTTCCTCTCAGCTCCACTCTCCTTCTTTCAGCACTACTCTCTTCCTCTCAGCTCCACTCTCCTCCTCTCAGCTCCACTCTCCTCCTCTCAGCTCCACTCTTCTCCTCTCAGCTCCACTCTCCTCCTCTCAGCTCCACTCTCCTCCTCTCAGCCCCACTTTCCTCCTCTCAGCTCCACTCTCCTCCTCTCAGCCCCACTCTCCTCCTCTCAGCCCCACTCTACTCCTCTCAGCTCCACTCTCCTCCTCTCAACCCCACTCTCCTCCTCTCAGCTCCACTCTCCTCCTCTCAGCTCCACTCTCCTCCTCTCTGCTCCTCTCAGCTCCACTATTTTCCTCTCAGTCTGATTTTCTTCCTCTCAGCTCCACTCTCCTCCTCTCAGCTCCACTCTTTTCCTCTCTGCCCCACTCTGTTCCTGTCAGCCCTACTCTCCTCCTCTCAGTTCCACTCTGTTCCTCTCAGCTCTACTCTCCTCCTCTCAGCTCCACTCTTTTCCTCTCAGCCCCACTTTTTTCCTCTCAGCTCCACTTTTCTCCTCTCAGCTCCACTCTTCTCCTCTCAGCTCCACTCTCCTCCTTTCAGCTCCACTCGTTTCCTCCCAGCTCCACTCTTCTCCTCTCAGCCCCATTCTCCTCCTCTCAGTCCAACTCTGTTCCTCTCAGCTCCACTCTCCTCCTCTCAGCTCCACTCTCCTCCTCTCAGCTCCACTCTTCTCCTCTCAGCTCCACTCTCCTCCTCTCAGCTCCACTCTCCTCCTCTCAGCCCCACTTTCCTCCTCTCAGCTCCACTCTCCTCCTCTCAGCCCCACTCTCCTCCTCTCAGCTCCTCTCTACCTCCTCTCAGCTCCACTCTCTCCTCTCAACCCCACTCTCCTCCTCTCAGCTCCACTCTCCTCCTCTCAGCTCCACTCTCCTCCTCTCTGCTCCTCTCAGCTCCACTCTTTTCCTCTCAGTCCCATTTTCTTCCTCTCAGCTCCACTCTCCTCCTCTCAGCTCCACTCTTTTCCTCTCTGCCCCACTCTGTTCCTGTCAGCTCTACTCTCCTCCTCTCAACCCCTCTCTCCTCCTCTCAACCCCACTCTCCTCCACTCAGCTCCACTCTTCTCCTCTCAGCTCTATTCTCCTCCTCTCAACCCCACTCTCCCCCTCTCAGTCCCACTCTGTTCCTCTCAGCTCTACTCTCCTCCTCTCAGCTCCACTCTTTTCCTCTCAGCCCCACTTTTTTCCTTTCAGCTCCACTCTTTTTCCTCTCAGCCCCACTTTTTCCTCTCAGCTCCACTCTCCTCCGCTCAGCTCCACTCTTTTCCTCTCAGCTCCACTCTCCTCTTCTCAGCTCCACTCTTCTCCTCTGAGCTTCACTCTCCTCCTCTAGCTCAGCTCTCCTCCTCTCAGCCCCACTCTCCTCCTCTCAGCTTCACTCTACTCCTCTCAGCTCCACTCTCCTCCTCTCTGCTCCACTCTCCTCCTCTCAGCTCTACTCTCCTCCTCTCAGCTCAACTCTCCTCCTCTCAGCCCCACTCTCCTCCTCTCAGCTCCACTCTCCTTCTTTCAGCACTACTCCCCTCCTCTCAGCCCCACTCTCCTCCACTCTTCTCCTCTCAGCTCCACTATCCTCCTCTCAGCTCCACTATCCTCCTCTAAGCTCCACTCTCCTCCTCTCAACCCCACTCTCCTCCTCTCAGCTCCACTCTCCTCCTCTCAGCTCCACTCTTTCCTCTCAGCTCCCACTCTTTTCCTCTCAGCTCCACTCTCCTCCTCTCAGCTCCACTTTTCTCTCAGCACACTCTCCTCCTCTCAGCTCCACTCTCCTCCTCTCAGCTCCACTCTCCTGCTCTCAGCTCCACTCTCCTCCTCTCAGCTCCACTCTCCTCCTCTCAGCTCCAGCTCCTCCTCTCAGTCCCACTTTTTCCTCTCAGCTCCACTCTCCTCCTCTCAGCTCCACTCTTTTCCTCCAGCTCCACTCTCCTTCTTTCAGCTCTATTCTCCTCCTCTCAACCCCACTCTCCCCCTCTCAGTCCCACTCTGTTCCTCTCAGCTCTACTCTCCTCCTCTCAGCTCCACTCTTTTCCTCTCAGCCCCACTTTTTCCCTCTCAGCTCCACTCTTTTCCGCTCAGCCCCACTTTTTCCCTCTCAGCTCCACTCTCCTCCGCTCAGCTCCACTCTTTTCCTCTCAGCTCAGCTCCACTCTCCTCTTCTCAGCTCCACTCTTCTCCTCTGAGCTTCACTCTCCTCCTCTAGCTCAGCTCTCCTCCTCTCAGTCCCACTCTCCTCCTCTCAGCTTCACTCTACTCCTCTCAGCTCTACTCTCCTCCTCTCAACCCCACTCTTCTCCTCTCAGCTCCAATCTCCTCCTCTCAGCTCCACTCTCCCCTCCTCTCTGCTCCACTCTCCTCCTCTCAGTCCCACTCTGTTCCTCTCAGCTCCACTCTCCTCCTCTCAGCCCCACTTCTCCTCTCAGCTCACTCTCTCCTCTCAGCTCCACTCTCCTCCTCTCAGCTCCACTCTCCTCCTCTCTGCTCCACTCTCCTCCTCTCTGCTCCACTCTCCTCCTCTCAGCTCTACTCTCCTCTCAGCCCACTCTTCTCCTCTCAGCTCCACTCTCCTCCTCTCAGCACTACCCCTCCTCTCAGCCCCACTCTCCACCACTCTTCTCCTCTCAGCTCCACTATCCTCCTAAGCTCCACTCTCCTCCTCTCAACCCCACTCTCCTCCTCTCAGCTTCACTCTCCTCCTCTCAGCTCCACTCTTTTCCTCTCAGCTCCACTCTTTTCCTCTCAGCTCCACTCTTTTCCTCTCAGCTCCACTCTTTTCCTCTCAGCTCCACTCCTCTCCTCTCAGCTCCACTCTCCTCCTCTCAGTCCCACTTTCTTCCTCTCAGCTCCACTCTCCTCCTCTCAGCTCTACTCTCCTCCTCTCAGCTCCACTCTTTTCCTCTCAGCCCCACTTTTTCCCTCTCAGCTCCACTTTTCTCCTCTCAGCTCCACTCTTCTCCTCTCAGCTCCACTCTCTCTCCTCTCAGCTCAGCTCTCCTCCTCTCAGTCCCAATTGTCCTCTCAGCTCCACTTCTCCTCCTCTCAGCTCCACTCTTCTCCTCTCAGCTCCATTCTCTCCTCTCAACCCCACTCTCTCCTCTCAACCCCACTCTCCTCCTCTCAACCCCTCTCCTCCTCTCAGCTCCACTCTTTTCTCTCAGCTCCACTCTTCTCCTCTCAGCTCTACTCTCCTCCTCTCAGCTCCACTCTTTTCCTCTCAGCTCCACTCTCCTCCTCTCAACCCCACTCTCCTCCTCACAACCCCTCTCCTCCTCTCAGCTCCTCTTTTCTTCTCAGCTCCACTTTCTCCTCTCAGCTCCACTCTTCTCCTCACAGCTCTACTCTCTCCTCTCAGTCCACTCTGTTCCTCTCAACTCTCACTCTCCTCCTCTCAACCCCACTTTCCTCCTCTCAGCTCCACTCTTCTCCTCTCAGCTCCACTCTTCTCCTCTCAGCACCACTCTCCTCCTCTCAGCTCCACTCCTCTCCTCTCAGTCCTGCTCTCCTCCTATGCTGCTCTGTGCTCCAAACTGCTTCTTTCAGCACACTCTCTTCCTCTCAGCTCCACTCTCCTCCTCTCAACCCCCTCTCCTCCTCTCAACCCCACTCTCCTCCTCTCAGCCCTCTCCTCCTCTCAGCTCCACTCTTTTCTTCTCTCAGCTCCACTCTTTTCTTCTCAGCTCCACTCTTCTCCTCTCAGCTCCACTCTTCTCCTCGCAGCTCTCTCTCCTCCTCTCAGTCCCACTCTGTTCCTCTCAGCTCTCTCTCCTCTCTCTCAACCCTCTCCTCCTCTCAGCTCCACTCTTTCTTCTCAGCTCCACTCTTCTCCTCTCAGCTCTACTCTCCTCCTCTCAGCCCCACTCTTTTCCTCTCAGCTCCACTCTCCTCCTCTCAGCTCACTCTCCTCCTCTCAGCTCTACTCTCCTCCTCTCAGTCCCACTCTCCTACTCTCAGCTCCACTCTGTTCCTCTCAGCTCTACTCTCCTCCTCTCAGCTCCACTCTTTTCCTCTCAGCCCCACTTTTTCCCTCTCAGCTCCCTCTTTTCCTCTCAGCCCCACTTTTTCCCTCTCAGCTCCACTCTCCTCCGCTCAGCTCCACTCTTTTCCTCTCAGCTCAGCTCCACTCTCCTCTTCTCAGCTCCACTCTTCTCCTCTGAGCTTCACTCTCCTCCTCTAGCTCAGCTCTCCTCCTCTCAGTCCCACTCTCCTCCTCTCAGCTTCACTCTACTCCTCTCAGCTCTACTCTCCTCCTCTCAACCCCACTCTTCTCCTCTCAGCTCCAATCTCCTCCTCTCAGCTCCACTCTCCTCCTCTCTGCTCCACTCTCCTCCTCTCAGTCCCACTCTGTTCCTCTCAGCTCCACTCTCCTCCTCTCAGCCCCACTCTCCTCCTCTCAGCTTCACTCTACTCCTCTCAGCTCCACTCTCCTCCTCTCAGCTCCACTCTCCTCCTCTCTGCTCCACTCTCCTCCTCTCTGCTCCACTCTCCTCCTCTCAGCTCTACTCTCCTCCTCTCAGCCCCACTCTCCTCCTCTCAGCTCCACTCTCCTTCTTTCAGCACTACTCCCCTCCTCTCAGCCCCACTCTCCACCACTCTTCTCCTCTCAGCTCCACTATCCTCCTCTAAGCTCCACTCTCCTCCTCTCAACCCCACTCTCCTCCTCTCAGCTTCACTCTCCTCCTCTCAGCTCCACTCTTTTCCTCTCAGCTCCACTCTTTTCCTCTCAGCTCCACTCCTCTCCTCTCAGCTCCACTCTTTTCCTCTCAGCTCCACTCCTCTCCTCTCAGCTCCACTCTCCTCCTCTCAGTCCCACTTTCTTCCTCTCAGCTCCACTCTCCTCCTCTCAGCTCTACTCTCCTCCTCTCAGCTCCACTCTTTTCCTCTCAGCCCCACTTTTTTCCTCTCAGCTCCACTTTTCTCCTCTCAGCTCCACTCTTCTCCTCTCAGCTCCACTCTCCTCCTCTCAGCTCAGCTCTCCTCCTCTCAGTCCCAATTGTCCTCTCAGCTCCACTCTCCTCCTCTCAGCTCCACTCTTCTCCTCTCAGCTCCATTCTCCTCCTCTCAACCCCACTCTCCTCCTCTCAACCCCACTCTCCTCCTCTCAGCCCCTCTCCTCCTCTTAGCTCCACTCTTTTCTTCTCAGCCCCTCTTCTCCTCAGCTCTACTCTCCTCCTCTCAGCCCACTCTCCTCCTCTCAGCTCCACTCTCCTCCTCTCAACCCCACTCTCCTCCTCTCTCAACCCCTCCTCCTCTCAGCTCCACTCTTTTTCTTCTCAGCTCCACTCTTCTCCTCTCAGCTCCACTCTTCTCCTCACAGCTCTACTCTCCTCCTCTCAGTCCCACTCTGTTCCTCCTCTCAACCTCACTCTCCTCCTCTCAACCCCACTCTCCTCCCTCTCAGCTCCACTCTTCTCCTCTCAGCTCCACTCTTCTCCTCTCAGCACCACTCTCCTCCTCTCAGCTCCACTCTCCTCTCAGTCCTGCTCTCCTCCTGTATGCTGCTCTGTGCTCCAAACTGCTTCTTTCAGCACTACTCTCTTCCTCTCAGCTCCATCTCCTCCTCTCAACCCCACTCTCCTCCTCTCAACCCCACTCTCCTCCTCTCAACCCCTCTCCTCCTCTCAGCTCCACTCTTTTCTTCTCAGCTCCACTCTTTTCTTCTCAGCTCCACTCTTCTCCTCTCAGCTCCACTCTCCTTCTTTCAGCACTACTCCCCTCCTCTCAGCCCCACTCTCCTCCACTCTTCTCCTCTCAGCTCCACTATCCTCCTCTAAGCTTCACTCTCCTCCTCTCAACCCCACTCTCCTCCTCTCAGCTTCACTCTCCTCCTCTCAGCTCCACTATTTTCCTCTCAGCTCCACTCTTTTCCTCTCAGCTCCACTCTTTTCCTCTCAGCTCCACTCCTCTCCTCTCAGCTCCACTCTCCTCCTCTCAGCTCCACTCTTCTCCTCTCAGCTCCACTCTTCTCCTCTCAGTCCCACTCTTTTCCTCTCAGCTCCACTCTCCTTCTTTCAGCACTACTCTCCTCCTCTCAGCCCCACTCTCCTCCTCTCAGCTCCACTCTGTTCCTCTCAGCTCTACTCTCCTCCTCTCAGCTCCACTCTTTTCCTCTCAGCCCCACTTTTTTCCTCTCAGCTCCACTTTTCTCCTCTCAGCTCCACTCTTCTCCTCTCAGCTCCACTCTCTCTCCCCTCTCAGCTCAGCTCTCCTCCTCCTCTCAGTCCCAATTTTCCTCTCAGCTCCACTCTCCTCCTCTCAGCTCCACTCTTTTCCTCCCAGCTCCACTCTCCTTCTTTCAGCACTACTCTCTTCCTCTCAGCTCCACTCTCCTCCTCTCAGCTCCACTCTCCTCCTCTCAGCTCCACTCTTTTCCTCTCAGCCCCACTTTTTCCTCTCAGCTCCACTCTTTTCCTCTCAGCCCCACTTTTCTCCTCTCAGCTCCACTCTCCTCCGCTCAGCTCCACTCTTTCCTCTCAGCTCCACTCTCCTCTTCTCAGCTCCACTCTTCTCCTCTGAGCTTCACTCTCCTCCTCTAGCTCAGCTCTCCTCCTCTCAGCCCCACTCTCCTCCTCTCAGCTTCACTCTACTCCTCTCAGCTCTACTCTCCTCCTCTCAACCCCACTCTCCTCCTCTCAGCTCCAATCTCCTCCTCTCAGCTCCACTCTCCTCCTCTCTGCTCCACTCTCCTCCTCTCAGTCCCACTCTGTTCCTCTCAGCTCCACTCTCCTCCTCTCAGCCCCACTCTCCTCCTCTCAGCTCCACTCTCCTCCTCTCAGCTCCACTCTCCTCCTCTCAACCCCACTATCCTCCTCTCAGCTCCACTCTCCTCCTCTCAGCTCCACTCTCCTCCTCTCTGCTCCACTCTCCTCCTCTCTGCTCCACTCTCCTCCTCTCAGCTCTACTCTCCTCCTCTCAGCTCAACTCTCCTCCTCTCAGCCCCACTCTCCTCCTCTCAGCTCCACTATTTTCCTCTCAGCTCCACTCTTTTCCTCTCAGCTCCACTCTCCTTCTTTCAGCACTACTCCCCTCCTCTCAGCCCCACTCTCCTCCACTCTTCTCCTCTCAGCTCCACTATCCTCCTCTAAGCTTCACTCTCCTCCTCTCAACCCCACTCTCCTCCTCTCAGCTTCACTCTCCTCCTCTCAGCTCCACTATTTTCCTCTCAGCTCCACTCTTTTCCTCTCAGCTCCACTCTTTTCCTCTCAGCTCCACTCCTCTCCTCTCAGCTCCACTCTCCTCCTCTCAGCTCCACTCTTCTCCTCTCAGCTCCACTCTTCTCCTCTCAGTCCCACTCTTTTCCTCTCAGCTCCACTCTCCTTCTTTCAGCACTACTCTCCTCCTCTCAGCCCCACTCTCCTCCTCTCAGCTCCACTCTGTTCCTCTCAGCTCTACTCTCCTCCTCTCAGCTCCACTCTTTTCCTCTCAGCCCCACTTTTTTCCTCTCAGCTCCACTTTTCTCCTCTCAGCTCCACTCTTCTCCTCTCAGCTCCACTCTCCTCCTCTCAGCTCAGCTCTCCTCCTCTCAGTCCCAATTTTCCTCTCAGCTCCACTCTCCTCCTCTCAGCTCCACTCTTTCCTCCCAGCTCCACTCTCCTTCTTTCAGCACCACTCTCCTTCCTCTCAGCTCCACTCTCCTCCTCTCAGCTCCACTCTCCTCCTCTCAGCTCCACTCTTTTCCTCCCAGCTCCACTCTCCTTCTTTCAGCACTACTCTCCTCCTCTCAGCCCCACTCTTCTCCTCTCAGCTCCACTCTCCTCCTCTCAGCTCCACTCTTCTCTTCTTAGCTCTACTCTCCTCCTCTCAACCCCACTCTCCTCCTCTCAGTTCCACTCTGTTCCTCTCAGCTCTACTCTCCTCCTCTCAGCCCCACTTTTTTCCTCTCAGCTCCACTTTTCTCCTCTCAGCTCCACTCTTCTCCTCTCAGCTCCACTATCCTCCTCTCAGCTCCACTCTCCTCCTCTCAACCCCACTCTCCTCCTCCCAGCTCCACTCTTCTCCTCTCAGCTCCACTCTCCTCCTCTCAGTCCCACTCTGTTCCTCTCTGCTCCACTCTCCTCCTCTCAGCTCCACTCTTCTCCTCTCAGCTCCACTCTTCTCCTCTCAGCCCCACTCCTTTCCTCTCAGCTCCACTCTCCTTCTTTCAGCTCCACTCTTCTCCTCTCAGCTCCACTCTCCTCCTCTCAGCTCAGCTCTCCTCCTCTCAGTCCCACTATGTTCCTCTCAGCTCACCCCTCTCTCAGCCCACTCTTTGCTCTCAGCCCCACTTTCTTCCTCTCAGCCCCACTCTCCTCCTCTCTGCTCCACTCTCCTCCTCTCTGCTCCACTCTCCTCCTCTCCTCTCAGCTCCACTCTCCTCCTCTCAGCTCAACTCTCCTCCTCTCAGCCCCACTCTCCTCCTCTCAGCTCCCTCTCCTCCTCTCCTCCTCTCAGCCTCCACCCTTTCCT
Organism: Oncorhynchus nerka; assembly: GCF_034236695.1. Classification (NCBI taxonomy): domain Eukaryota; kingdom Metazoa; phylum Chordata; class Actinopteri; order Salmoniformes; family Salmonidae; genus Oncorhynchus; species Oncorhynchus nerka. The sequence continues at coordinate 74,712,587 of NC_088398.1, read as the reverse complement.
CTCAGCTCCACTCTCCTTCTTTCAGCTCCACTCTTCTCCTCTCAGCTCCACTCTCCTCCTCTCAGCTCAGCTCTCCTCCTCTCAGTCCCACTATGTTCCTCTCAGCTCTACCCCCCTCTCTCAGCTCCACTCTTTTGCTCTCAGCCCCACTTTCTTCCTCTCAGCTCCACTCTCCTCCTCTCTGCTCCACTCTCCTCCTCTCTGCTCCACTCTCCTCCTCTCTGCTCCACTCTCCTCCTCTCAGCTCTACTCTCCTCCTCTCAGCTCAACTCTCCTCCTCTCAGCCCCACTCTCCTCCTCTCAGCTCCACTCTCCTCCTCTCAACCCCACTCTCCTCCTCTCAGCTCCAATCTCCTCCTCTCAGCTCCACTCTCCTCCTCTCTGCTCCACTCTCCTCCTCTCAGTCCCACTCTGTTCCTCTCAGCTCCACTCTCCTCCTCTCAGCCCCACTCTCCTCCTCTCAGCTCCACTCTCCTCCTCTCAGCTCCACTCTCCTCCTCTCAACCCCACTCTCCTCCTCTCAGCTCCACTCTCCTCCTCTCAGCTCCACTCTCCTCCTCTCTGCTCCACTCTCCTCCTCTCAGCTCCACTCTTGCTCTCAGCCCCACTCTCTTCCTCTCAGCTCCCTCTCCCTCCTCTCAGCTCCACTCTCCTCCTCTCTGCTCCACTCTCCTCCTCTCAGCTCCACTCTCCTCCTCTCAGCTCTACTCTCCTCCTCTCAGCTCAACTCTTCTCCTCTCAGCCCCACTCTCCTCCTCTCAGCTCCACTCTCCTCCTCTCACCCCACTCTCCTCCTCTCTGCTCCACTCTCCTCCTCTCAGTCCCACTCTCCTCCTCTCAGCTCCACTCTCCTCCTCTCAGCCCCACTCTCCTCCTCTCAGCTCCACTCTCCTCCTCTCAGCTCCACTCTCCTCCTCTCAACCCCACTCTCCTCCTCTCAGCTCCACTCTCCTCCTCTCAGCTCCACTCTCCTCCTCTCTGCTCCACTCTCCTCCTCTCAGCTCCACTTTTCTCCTCTCAGTCCCAATTTTCCTCTCAGCTCCACTCTCCTCCTCTCAGCTCCACTCTTTTCCTCCCAGCTCCACTCTCCTTCTTTCAGCACTACTCTCCTCCTCTCAGCCCCAATCTCCTCCTCTCTGCCCCACTCTGTTCCTGTCAGCTCTACTCTCCTCCTCTCAACCCCTCTCTCCTCCTCTCAACCCCACTCTCCTCCACTCAGCTCCACTCTTCTCCTCTCAGCTCTATTCTCCTCCTCTCAACCCCACTCTCCCCCTCTCAGTCCCACTCTGTTCCTCTCAGCTCTACTCTCCTCCTCTCAGCTCCACTCTTTTCCTCTCAGCCCCACTTTTTCCCTCTCAGCTCCACTCTTTTCCGCTCAGCCCCACTTTTTCCCTCTCAGCTCCACTCTCCTCCGCTCAGCTCCACTCTTTTCCTCTCAGCTCCACTCTCCTCTTCTCAGCTCCACTCTTCTCCTCTGAGCTTCACTCTCCTCCTCTAGCTCAGCTCTCCTCCTCTCAGCCCCACTCTCCTCCTCTCAGCTTCACTTTCTACCCTCTCAGCTCACTCTCCTCCTCTCAACCCCACTCTCCTCCTCTCAGCTCCAACTCTCCTCTCTCAGCTCCACTCTCCTCCTCTCTGCTCCACTCTCTTCCTCTCAGTCCCACTCTGTTCCTCTCAGCTCCACTCTCCTCCTCTCAGCCCCACTCTCCTCATTTCAGCTCCACTCTCCTCCTCTCAGCTCCACTCTCCTCCTCTCAACCCCACTCTCCTCCTCTCAGCTCCACTCTCCTCCTCTCAGCTCCACTCTCCTCCTCTCTGCTCCACTCTCCTCCTCTCTGCTCCACTCTCCTCCTCTCTGCTCCACTCTCCTCCTCTCAGCTCTACTCTCCTCCTCTCAGCTCAACTCTCCTCCTCTCAGCCCCACTCTCCTCCTCTCAGCTCCACTCTCCTTCTTTCAGCACTACTCCCCTCCTCTCAGCCCCACTCTCCTCCACTCTTCTCCTCTCAGCTCCACTATCCTCCTCTAAGCTCCACTCTCCTCCTCTCAACCCCACTCTCCTCCTCTCAGCTTCACTCTCCTCCTCTCAGCTCCACTATTTTCCTCTCAGCTCCACTCCTCTCCTCTCAGCTCCACTCTCCTCCTCTCAGTCCCACTTTCTTCCTCTCAGCTCCACTCTCCTCATCTCAGCTCCACTCTCCTCCTCTCAGCTCCACTCTCCTCCTCTCAGCTCCACTTTTCTCCTCTCAGTCCCAATTTTCCTCTCAGCTCCACTCTCCTCCTCTCAGCTCCACTCTTTTCCTTCCAGCTCCACTCTCCTTCTTTCAGCACTACTCTCCTCCTCTCAGCCCCAATCTCCTCCTCTCTGCCCCACTCTGTTCCTGTCAGCTCTACTCTCCTCCTCTCAACCCCTCTCTCCTCCTCTCAACCCCACTCTCCTCCACTCAGCTCCACTCTTCTCCTCTCAGCTCTATTCTCCTCCTCTCAACCCCACTCTCCCCCTCTCAGTCCCACTCTGTTCCTCTCAGCTCTACTCTCCTCCTCTCAGCTCCACTCTTTTCCTCTCAGCCCCACTTTTTCCCTCTCAGCTCCACTCTTTTCCGCTCAGCCCCACTTTTTCCCTCTCAGCTCCACTCTCCTCCGCTCAGCTCCACTCTTTTCCTCTCAGCTCCACTCTCCTCTTCTCAGCTCCACTCTTCTCCTCTGAGCTTCACTCTCCTCCTCTAGCTCAGCTCTCCTCCTCTCAGCCCCACTCTCCTCCTCTCAGCTTCACTCTACTCCTCTCAGCTCTACTCTCCTCCTCTTTTCCTCCTCTCAGCTCCACTCTCCTCCTCTCAGCTCCACTCTCCTCCTCTCTCTCACTCTCTTCCTCTCAGTCCCACTCTGTTCCTCTCAGCTCCCTCTCCTCCTCTCAGCCCCATCTCATTTCAGCTCCACTCTCTCCTCTCAGCTCCACTCTCCTCCTCTCAACCCCACTCTCTCCTCTCAGCTCCACCCCTCCTCTCAGCTCCACTCTCCTCTCTCTGCTCCACTCTCCTCCTCTCTGCTCCACTCTCCTCCTCTCTGCTCCCTCTCCTCCTCTCAGCTCCTACTCTCCTCCTCTCAGCTCAACTCTCCTCCTCTCAGCCCCACTCTCCTCCTCTCAGCTCCACTCTCCTTCTTCAGCACTACTCTCAGCTCCCTCCTCTCAGCCCCACTCTCCTCCACTCTTCTCCTCTCAGCTCCACTATCCTCCTCTAAGCTCCACTCTCCTCCTCTCAACCCCACTCTCCTCCTCTCAGCTCCACTCTCCTCCTCTCAGCTCCACTATTTTCCTCTCAGCTCCACTCCTCTCCTCTCAGCTCCACTCTCCTCCTCTCAGTCCCACTTTCTTCCTCTCAGCTCCACTCTCCTCCTCTCAGCTCCACTCTCCTCCTCTCAGCTCCACTCTTCTCCTCTCAGCTCCACTCTTCTCCTCTCAGTCCCACTCTTTTCCTCTCAGCTCCACTCTCCTTCTTTCAGCACTACTCTCCTCCTCTCAGCCCCACTCTCCTCCTCTCAACTCCACTCTGTTCCTCTCAGCTCTACTCTCCTCCTCTCAGCTCCACTCTTTTCCTCTCAGCCCCACTTTTTTCCTCTCAGCTCCACTTTTCTCCTCTCAGCTCCACTCTTCTCCTCTCAGCTCCACTCTCCTCCTCTCAGCTCAGCTCTCCTCCTCTCAGTCCCAATTTTCCTCTCAGCTCCACTCTCCTCCTCTCAGCTCCACTCTTTTCCTCCCAGCTCCACTCTCCTTCTTTCAGCACTACTCTCCTCCTCTCAGCCCCACTCTCCTCCTCTCAGCTCCACTCTCCTTCTTTCAGCACTACTCTCTTCCTCTCAGCTCCACTCTCCTCCTCTCAGCTCCACTCTTCTCCTCTCAGCTTCACTCTCCTCCTCTCAGCTCCACTCTCCTGCCCTCAGGCCTGCTCTCCTCCTGAATGCTGCTTTGTGATCCAAACTGCTTCTTTCAGCACTACTCTCCTCCTCTCAGCTCCACTCTCCTCCTCTCAGCTCCACTCTCCTCTCTCAGCTCAACTCTCCTCCTCTCAGCCCCACTCTCCTCCTCTCAGCTCCACTCTCCTCCTCTCAGCTCTACTCTCCTCCTCTCAGCTCCACTCTCCACTCTTCCTCTCAGCTCCACTATCCTCCTCTCAGCTCCACTCTTCTCCTCTCAGCCCCTCTCCTCCTCTCAGCTCCACTCTCCTCCTCTCAGCTCCACTCTCCTCCTCTCAGCTCCACTCTTCTCCTCTCAGCTCCACTCTCCTCCTCTCAGTCCCACTTTCTTCCTCTCAGCTCCACTCTCCTCCTCTCAGCTCCACTCTCCTCCTCTCAGCTCCACTCTTCTCCTCTCAGCTCCACTCTCAGCTCCTCCTCTCAGTCCCACTCTTTTCCTCTCAGCTCCACTCTCCTCTCTCTCAGCTCACTACTCTCCTCCTCTCAGCCCCACTCTCCTCCTCTCAGCTCCACTCTGTCTCCTCTCAGCTCTACTCTCCTCCTCTCAGCTCCACTTTCTTCCTCTCAGCCCCACTCTCCTCCTCTCAGCTCCACTCTCCTCCTCTCAGCTCCACTCTTTTCCTCTCAGCTCCACTCTCCTCCTCTCAGCTCTACTCTCCTCCTCTCAGCTCACTCTCCTCCTCTCAGCTCCACTCTCCGTCTCTCAGCTCACTCTCCTCCTCTCAGCCCACTCTCCTCCTCTCAGCTCCACTCTCCCTCCTCTCAGCTCCACTCTCCTCCTCTCAGCTCCACTCTCCTCCTCTCAGCCTGCCACTCTCCTTCCTTCAGCTCCAAACTACTCTTTTCCTCTCAGCTCCACTCTCCTCCTCTCAGCTTCTCCTCCTCTCAGCTCACTCCTCTCAGCCCCACTCTCCTCCTCTCAGCTCCACTCTCCTCCTCTCAGCTCCACTCTCCTCCTCTCAGCTCCACTCTCCTCCTCTCAGCTCCACTCTCCTCCTCTCAACTCCACTCTCCTCCTCTCAGTCCTCTCCTCCTCTCAGCTCTTCCTCCTCTCAGCTCCACTCTCTCCTCTCAGCTCCACTCTCCTCCTCTCAGCTCCCTCTCCTCCTCTCAGCTCCACTCTCTCCTCCTCTCAGCTCCACTCTCCTCCTCTCAGCTCCACTCTCCTCCTCTCAGCTCCACTCTCCTCCTCTCAACCCCACTCTCCTCCTCTCAGCTCCACTCTCCTCCTCTCAGCTCCACTCTCTCTCCTCTCAGCTCCTCTCCTCCTCTCAGCTCCACTTTCTCCTCTCAGTCCCAATTTTCCTCTCAGCTCCACTCTCCTCCTCTCAGCTCCACTCTTTTCCTCCCAGCTCCACTCTCCTTCTTTCCTCTTCTCTCCTCCTCTCAGCCCCACTCTCTCCTCTCAGCCCCACTCTTTCCTCTCAGCTCTACTCTCCTCCTCTCAGCCCTCTCTCTCCTCCTCTCAGCTCCACTCTCCTCTCAGCTCCACTCTTCTCCTCTCAGCTCTATTCTCCTCCTCTCAACCCCACTCTCCTCCTCTCAGCTCCACTCTGTTCCTCTCAGCTCACTCTCTCCTCTCAGCTCCACTCTTTTCCTCTCAGCCCCACTTTTTCCTCTCAGCTCCACTCTTTCCTCTCAGCTCCACTCCCTCTCCTCCCAGCTCAGCTCCTTCTTTCCTCTCAGCTCCACTCTCCTCTTCTCAGCTCCACTCTTCTCCTCTGAGCTCACTCTCCTCCTCAGCTCAACTCTCCTCCTCCTCTCAGCCTCTCCTCCTCTCAGCTCACTCTCTCCTCTCAGCTCCACTCTCCTCCTCTCAACCCCACTCTCCTCCTCTCAGCTCACTCTCCTCCTCTCAGCTCCACTCTCCTCCTCTCAGCTCCACTCTCTTCCTCTCAGTCCCACTTTTTCCTCTCAGCTCCACTCTCTCCTCTCAGCTCCACTCTCCTCCTCTCAGCTCCACTCTCCTCCTCTCAGCTCCACTCTCCTCCTCTCAGCTCCACTCTCCTCCTCTCAGCTCCACTCTCCTCCTCTCTGCTCCACTCCTCCTCTCAGCTCCCTCTCTCCTCTCAGCTCCACTCTCCCTCCTCTCAGCTCCACTCTCCTCCTCTCAGCTCCACTCTCCTCCTCTCAGCTCCACTCTCCTCCTCTCAGCTCCCTCTCCTTCTCTCAGCTCACTCCTCCTCCTCTCAGCTCCACTCTCTTTCCTCTCAGCTCCACTCTCCTCCTCTCAGCCCCACTCTTTCTCCTCTCAGCTCCACTCTCCTCCTCTCAGCTTCACTCTCTCCTCTCTCCTCCTCTCAGCTCCTCCTCTCCTCTCAGCTCCACTCTCTCCTCTTTCCTCTCAGCTCCTCTCCTCCTCTCAGCCCACTCTCCTCCTCTCAGCCCCCTCCTCCTCCTCTCCTCCTCTCAGCTCCACTCTCCTCCTCTCAGCTCCACTATTTTCCTCTCAGCTCCACTCTCTCCTCTCAGCTCCACTCTCCTCCTCTCAGCTCCACTCTCCTCCTCTCAGCTCCACTCTTCTCCTCTCAGCTCCACTCTCCTCCTCTCAGCTCCACTCTCCTGCCCTCAGGCCTGCTCTCCTCCCTGCTTTGTGATCCAAACTGCTTCTTTCAGCTCTACTCTCCTCCTCTCAGCTCCACTCTTCTCCTCTCAGCTCCACTCTCCTCCTCTCAGCTCCACTCTTCTCCTCTCAGCTCCACTCTCCTCCTCTCAACCCCACTCTCCTCCTCTCAGTTCCACTCTGTTCCTCTCAGCTCTACTCTCCTCCTCTCAGCTCCACTCTTCCTCTCAGCCCCACTTTTTCCTCTCAGCTCCACTCTTCTCCTCTCAGCTCCACTCTTCTCCTCTCAGCTCAGCTCTCCACCTCTCAGTCCCAATTTTCCTCTCAGCTCCACTATTTTCCTCTCAGCTCCACTATCCTCCTCTCAGCTCCACTCTCCTCCTCTCAACCCCACTCTCCTCCTCTCAGCTCCACTCTTCTCCTCTCAGCTCCACTCTTCTCCTCTCAGCTCCACTCTTTCCTCTCAGCTCCACTCTCCTCCTCTCAGCTCCACTCTTCTCTCTCAGCTCCCACTCTCCTCCTCTCAGCTCCACTCTCCTCCTCTCAGTCCACTCTGTTCCTCTCAGCTCCACTCTCCTCCTCTCAGCTCCCTCTTCTCCTCTCAGCTCCACTCTTCTCCTCTCAGCTCCACTCTCCTCCTCTCAGCCCACTCTCCTCCTCTCAGCTCCCACTCTCCTCCTCTCAGCTCCACTCTCCTCCTCTCTCCTCTCCTCCTCTCAGCTCCACTCTCCTCCTCTCAGCTCCACTCTCCTCCTCTCTGCTCCCTCTCCTCCTCTCAGCTCCACTCTTTCCTCTCAGCTCCACTCTCCTCCTCTCAGCCCCACTCTTTCCTCTCAGCTCCACTCTCCTCCTCTCAGCTCCACTCTCCTCCTCTCCCCCACTCTTTCCTCTCAGCTCTCTCTCCTCCTCTCAGCTCCACTCTCTTCTCTCTCAGCTCCACTCTCTCCTCTCAGCTCCACTCTCCTCCTCTCAGCTCCACTCTCTCCTCTCAGCTCCACTCTTCTCCTCTCAGCTCCACTCTCCTCCTCTCAGCTCCTCTTCTCCTCTCAGCCCCACTCTTTCCTCCTCTCAGCTCCACTCTCCTCCTCTCAGCTCCACTCTCCTCCTCTCAGCTCTACTCTCCTCCTCTCAGCTCACTCTCCTCCTCTCAGTCCCTCTCTTTCCTCTCAGCTCCACTCTTCCTCCTCTCAGCTCCACTCTTTCCTCTCAGCTCCACTCTCCTCCTCTCAGCTCCACTCTCCTCCTCTCAGCTCCACTCTCCTCCTCTCAGCTCCACTCTCCTCCTCTCAGCCCACTCTCCTCCTCTCAGCTCCACTCTCCTCCTCTCAGCTCCCTCTCCTCCTCTCAGCTCCACTCTCCTCCTCTCAGCTCCACTCTCCTCCTCTCAGCTCTGTCTCCTCCTCTCAGCTCCCTCTCCTCCTCTCAGCCCACTCTTTCCTCTCAGCTCCACTCTCCTTCCTCTCAGCTCCCTCTCCTCCTCTCTGCTCCACTCTCCTCCTCTCAGTCCCACTCTGTTCCTGTCAGCTCCACTCTCCTCCTCTCAACCCCTCTCTCCTCCTCTCAGCCCCACTCTCCTCCACTCAGCTCCACTCTTCTCCTCTCAGCTCCATTCTCCTCCTCTCAGCTCCACTCTCCCCCTCTCAGTCCCACTCTGTTCCTCTCAGCTCCACTCTCCTCCTCTCAGCTCCACTCTTTTCCTCTCAGCCCCACTTTCTCCTCTCAGCTCCACTCTTTTCCTCTCAGCCCACTTTTTCCTCTCAGCTCCACTCTCTCCTCTCAGCTCCACTCTTTTCCTCTCAGCTCACTCTCCTCCTCTCTGCTCCACTCTCCTCCTCTCAGCTCCACTTTTCTCCTCTCAGTCCCAATTTTCCTCTCAGCTCCCTCTCCTCCTCTCAGCTCCACTCTTCTCCTCTCAGCTCCCACTCTTCTTCCTCCTCCTCCTCTCAGCTCCACTCTCCTCCTCTCAGCTCCACTCTCTCCTCCTCTCAGCTCCACTCTCCTCCTCTCTGCTCCACTCTCCTCCTCTCAGCTCCACTCTCCTCCTCTCAGCTCAACTCTCCTCCTCTCAGCCCCACTCTCCTCCTCTCAGCTCCACTATTTTCCTCTCAGCTCCACTCTTTCCTCTCAGCTCCCTCTCATTCTTTCAGCTCCACTCCCTCCTCTCAGCCCCCTCTCCTCCTCCTCTCAGCTCCACTATCCTCCTCCTCTCAGCTCCACTCTCCTCCTCTCAGCTCCACTCTCCTCTCTCAGCTTCACTCTCCTCTCTCAGCTCCACTCTTTTCCTCTCAGCTCCACTCTTTTCCTCTCAGCTCCACTCTTTTCCTCTCAGCTCCCACTCTCTCTCCTCTCAGCTCCTCTCTCCTCCTCACAGCTCCCTCTTCTCCTCTCAGCTCCACTCTTCTCCTCTCAGCCCACTCTTTTCCTCTCAGCTCCACTCTCCTTCTTTCAGCTCCACTCTCCTCCTCTCATCCTCTCCTCCTCTCAGCTCCACTCTGTTCCTCTCAGCTCTACTCTCCTCCTCTCAGCTCCACTCTTTCCTCTCAGCTCCACTCTTTCCTCTCAGCTCCACTTTTCTCCTCTCAGCTCCACTCTTCTCCTCTCAGCTCCACTCTCCTCCTCTCAGCTCTCCTCCTCTCAGTCCCAATTTTCCTCTCAGCTCTCTCTCCTCCTCTCAGCTCCACTCTTTTCCTCCCAGCTCCCTCTCCTCTCTTTCCACTCTCTCCTCCTCTCAGCCCCACTCTCCTCCTCTCAGCTCCCTCTCCTTCTTTCTCAGCTCTACTCTCTTCCTCTCAGCTCCACTCTCCTCCTCTCAGCTCCACTCTCTCCTCTCAGCTCCACTCTTCCTCTCAGCTCCACTCTCCTTCTTTCAGCCTCTCTTCCTCTCAGCTCCACTCTTCTCCTCTCAGCTCCACTCTCCTCCTCTCAGCTCCACTCTTCTCCTCTCAGCTCCACTCTCCTCCTCTCAGCCCCACTCTCCTCCTCTCAGCTCCACTCTGTTCCTCTCAGCTCTCTCTCCTCCTCTCAGCCCCACTTTTTTCCTCTCAGCTCCACTTTTCTCCTCTCAGCTCCCTCTTCTCCTCTCAGCTCCACTATCCTCCTCTCAGCTCCCACTCTCCTCCTCTCAACCCCACTCTCCTCCTCCCAGCTCCACTCTTCTCCTCTCAGCTCCACTCTCCTCCTCTCAGTCCCACTCTGTTCCTCTCTGCTCCACTCTCCTCCTCTCAGCTCCACTCTTCTCCTCTCAGCTCCACTCTTCTCCTCTCAGCCCCACTCCTTTCCTCTCAGCTCCACTCTCCTTCTTTCAGCTCCACTCTTCTCCTCTCAGCTCCACTCTCCTCCTCTCAGCTCAGCTCTCCTCCTCTCAGTCCCACTATGTTCCTCTCAGCTCTACCCCCCTCTCTCAGCTCCACTCTTTTGCTCTCAGCCCCACTTTCTTCCTCTCAGCTCCCTCTCCTCCTCTCTGCTCCCTCTCCTCCTCTCAGCTCCACTCTCCTCCTCTCAGCTCCACTCTCCTCCTCTCAGCTCTACTCTCCTCCTCTCAGCTCCACTCTCCTCCTCTCAGCCCATCTCCTCCTCTCAGCTCCACTCTCTCCTTCAACCCCACTCTCTCTCCTCTCAGCTCCAATCTCCTCCTCTCAGCTCCCTCTCCTCCTCTCTGCTCCACTCTCCTCCTCTCAGTCCCACTCTGTTCCTCTCAGCTCCACTCTCCTCCTCTCAGCTCCACTCTTTTCCTCTCAGCCCACTTTCTTCCTCTCAGCTCCACTCTCCTCCTCTCTGCTCCACTCTCTCCTCTCTGCTCCACTCTCCTCCTCTCTGCTCCCTCTCCTCCTCTCAGCTCACTCTCTCCTCCTCTCAGCTCAACTCTCCTCCTCTCAGCCCCCACTCTCCTCCTCTCAGCTCCACTCTCCTCCTCTCAGCTCCACTCTCCTCCTCTCAGCTCCAATCTCCTCTCAGCTCCACTCTCCTCCTCTCTGCTCCACTCTCCTCCTCTCAGTCCCACTCTGTTCCTCTCAGCTCCTCTCCTCCTCTCAGCCCACTCTTCCTCTCAGCTCCACTCTCCTCCTCTCAGCTCCACTCTCCTCCTCTCAGCCCACTCTCCTCCTCTCAGCTCCACTCTCCTCCTCTCAGCTCCACTCTCCTCCTCAGCTCCCTCTCCTCCTCTCAGCTCCACTTTTCTCCTCTCAGTCCCAATTTTCCTCTCAGCTCCACTCTCCTCCTCTCAGCTCCACTCTTTTCCTCCCAGCTCCACTCTCCTTCTTTCAGCACTACTCTCCTCCTCTCAGCTCCAATCTCCTCTCTCTGCCCCACTCTGTTCCTGTCAGCTCTACTCTCCTCCTCTCAACCCCTCTCTCCTCCTCTCAGCCCCACTCTCCTCCACTCAGCTCCCTCTTTTCTCCTCTCAGCTCTATTCTCCTCCTCTCAACCCCCTCTCCCCTCTCAGTCCACTCTGTTCCTCTCAGCTCACTCTCCTCCTCTCAGCTCCACTCTTTTCCTCTCAGCTCCACTTTTCCCTCTCAGCTCCACTCTTTTCCTCTCAGCTCCACTTCCTCCTCTCAGCTCCACTCTCCTCCTCTCAGCTCCACTCTTTCCTCTCAGCTCCACTCTCCTCTCTCTCAGCTCCACTCTTCTCCTCTCAGCTCCACTCTCCTCCTCTCTCAGCTCCAACTCTCCTCCTCTCAGCTTCCCTCTCCTCTCAGCTCCACTCTCCTCTCATCTCTCCTCCTCTCAGCTCCAATCTCCTCCTCTCAGCTCCTCTCTCCTCTCTCTCAGTCCCCACTCTGTTCCTCTCAGCTCCACTCTCCTCTCTCAGCTCAGCTCTCCTCCTCTCAGCTCCACTCTCCTCCTCTCAGCTCCACTCTCCTCCTCTCAAGCTCCACTCTCCTCCTCTCAGCTCCACTCTCCTCCTCTCAGCTCCACTCTTCTCCTCTCAGCTCCCTCTCCTCCTCTCTGCTCCACTCTCTCTCTCCTCTCCACTCTCCTCTCTCAGCTCTACTCTCCTCCTCTCAGCTCCACTCTCCTCCTCAGCTCCCACTCTCCTCCTCTCAGCTCCACTCTCCTTTTTCCTCTCAGCTCCCTTTTTCTCCTCTCAGCCCCACTCTCCTCCTCAGCTCCACTCTCCTCCTCTCTCAGCTATCCTCCTCTAAGCTCCACTCTCCTCCTCTCAGCTCCACTCTCCTCCTCTCAGCTCCACTCTCCTCCTCTCAGCTCCACTCTTTTCCTCTCAGCTCCACTCCTCTCCTCTCAGCTCCACTCTCCTCCTCTCAGTCCCACTTTCTTCCTCTCAGCTCCACTCTCCTCATCTCAGCTCCACTCTCCTCCTCTCAGCTCCACTCTTCTCCTCTCAGCTCCACTCTTCTCCTCTCAGCTCCACTCTTTTCCTCTCAGCTCCCCTCTCCTTCTTTCAGCTCTCCACTCTCCTCCTCTCAGCTCCACTCTCCTCCTCTCAGCTCCCTCTGTTCCTCTCAGCTCTCTCCTCCTCTCAGCTCCACTCTTTTCCTCTCAGCCCCACTTTTTTCCTCTCAGCTCCACTTTTCTCCTCTCAGCTCCACTCTTCTCCTCTCAGCTCCACTCTCCTCCTCTCAGCTCAGCTCTCCTCCTCTCAGTCCCAATTTTCCTCTCAGCTCCACTCTCCTCCTCTCAGCTCCACTCTTTTCCTCCCAGCTCCACTCTCCTTCTTTCAGCACTACTCTCCTCCTCTCAGCCCCACTCTCCTCCTCTCAGCTCCCCTCTCCTTCTTTCCTCTCAGCTCTCTCTTCCTCTCAGCTCCACTCTCCTCCTCTCAGCTCCACTCTTCTCCTCTCAGCTTCACTCTCCTCCTCTCAGCTCCACTCTCCTGCCCTCAGGCCTGCTCTCCTCCTGAATGCTGCTTTGTGATCCAAACTGCTTCTTTCAGCACTACTCTCCTCCTCTCAGCTCCACTCTCCTCCTCTCAGCTCCACTCTTCTCCTCTCAGCTCCACTCTCCTCCTCTCAGCTCCACTCTTCTCTTCTTAGCTCTACTCTCCTCCTCTCAACCCCACTCTCCTCCTCTCAGTTCCACTCTGTTCCTCTCAGCTCTACTCTCTCCTCCTCTCAGCTCACTCTTTTCCTCTCAGCCCCACTTTCCTCTCAGCTCCACTTTTCTCCTCTCAGCTCACTCTTCTCCTCTCAGCTCCACTCTCCTCCTCTCAGCTCTCTCTCTCTCCTCTCAGTCTCCACTATTTTCCTCTCAGCTCCACTATCCTCCTCTCAGCTCCACTCTCCTCCTCTCCTCCCATCCCACTCTCCTCCTCCCAGCTCCACTCTTCTCCTCTCAGCTCCACTCTCCTCCTCTCAGCTCCCACTCTGTTCCTCTCAGCTCCACTCTTCTCCTCTCAGCTCCACTCTTCTCCTCTCAGCTCCACTCTTTCTCCTCTCAGCTCCACTTCTTCCTCTCAGCTACTCTCCTCCTCTCAGCCCCACTCTGTTCCTCTCAGCTCCACTCTCCTCCTCTTCAGCACTCTCCTCCTCTCTTCCTCTTTTCTCAGCTCCACTTCTCAGCACTACTCTCCTCCTCTCAGCTCCTCCTCTCAGCTCCTCTCCTTCTCTCAGCTCTCTCTTCCTCTCAGCTCACTCTCCTCCTCTCAGCTCCACTCTTCTCCTCAGCTTCACTCTCCTCCTCTCAGCTCCACTCTCCTGCCCTCAGGCCTGCTCTCCTCCTGAATGCTGCTTTGTGATCCAAACTGCTTCTTTCAGCACTACTCTCCTCCTCTCAGCTCCACTCTCCTCCTCTCAGCTCCACTCTTCTCCTCTCAGCTCCACTCTCCTCCTCTCAGCTCCACTCTTCTCTTCTCAGCTCCACTCTCCTCCTCTCAGCCCCACTCTCCTCCTCTCAGTTCCACTCTGTTCCTCTCAGCTCTACTCTCCTCCTCTCAGCTCCACTCTTTTCCTCTCAGCCCCACTTTTTTCCTCTCAGCTCCACTTTTCTCCTCTCAGCTCCACTCTTCTCCTCTCAGCTCCACTCTCCTCCTCTCAGCTCAGCTCTCCTCCTCTCAGTCCCACTTTTCCTCTCAGCTCCACTCTCTCCTCTCAGCTCCACTATCCTCCTCTCAGCTCCTCTCCTCCTCTCCCACTCTCCTCCTCTCAGCTCCACTCTTCTCCTCTCAGCTCCACTCTCCTCCTCTCAGTCCCACTCTGTTCCTCTCAGCTCCACTCTCCTCCTCTCAGCTCCCTCTTCTCCTCTCAGCTCCACTCTTCTCATCCTCTCAGCCCCACTCTTTTCCTCTCAGCTCCACTCTCCTCCTCTCAGTCCCACTCTGTTCCTCTCAGCTCCACTCTCCTCCTCTCAGCTCAGCTCTCCTCCTCTCAGTCCCACTATGTTCCTCTCAGCTCTACCCCCCTATCTCAGCTCCACTCTTTTGCTCTCAGCCCCACTTTCTTCCTCTCAGCTCCACTCTCCTCCTCTCAGCTCCACTCTTTTTTTATCAGCTCCACTCTTCTCCTCTCAGCACCACTCTCCTCCTCTCAGTCCCACTCTGTTCCTCTCAGCTCCACTCTCCTCCTCTCAGCTCCACTCCTCTCCTCTCAGCTTCACTGTACTCCTCTCAGCTCTACTCTCCTCCTCTCAACCCCACTCTCCTCCTCTCAGCTCCACTCTCCTCCTCTCAGCTCCACTCTCCTCCTCTCAGCTCCAATCTCCTCCTCTCTTCCTCTCCTCCTCTCAGCTCCACTCTCCTCCTCTCAGCTCCACTCTCCTCCTCTCAGCTCCACTCTCCTCCTCTCAGCCCCACTCTCCTCCTCTCAGCTCCACTCTCTCTCCTCTCAGCTCTCACTCTCTCCTCTCAGTCCCCTCTCCTTTTCCTCTCCCCCACTCTCCTCCTCTCAGCTCCACTCTCCTCCTCTCAGCTCCCTCTTCTCCTCTCAGCTCCTCTCCTCCTCTCAGCTCCACTCTCTCTCCTCTCAGCTTCACTCCTCTCCTCTCAGCTCCACTCTCCTCCTCTCAGCTCCACTCTCTCTCCTCTCAGCTCCACTCTCCTCCTCTCAGCTCCACTCTTTCCTCTCAGCTCCACTCTCTCCTCTCAGCTCCACTCTCCTCCTCTCAGCTCCACTCTTCTCTCTCTCCTCTCAGCCCCACTCTCCTCCTCTCAGCTCCACTCTCCTCCTCTCAGCTCTCACTCTCTCCTCCTCTCAGCTCCACTCTCCTCCTCTCAGCTCCACTCTTCTCCTCTCAGCTCCACTCTTCTCCTCTCAGCTCCACTCTTTCTCAGCTCTCTCTCAGCTCCACTCTCTCCTCTCAGCTCCACTCTCCTCCTCTCAGCTCCACTCTCTCCTCTCAGCTCCACTCTTTTCCTCTCAGCTCCACTCTTTTCCTCTCAGCTCCACTCCTCTCCTCTCAGCTCCACTCTCCTCCTCTCAGTCCCACTTTCTTCCTCTCAGCTCCACTCTTTTCCTCTCAGCTCCACTCTTTTCCTCCCAGCTCCACTCTTCTCCTCTCAGCTCCACTCTCCTCCTCTCAGTCCCACTCTGTTCCTCTCAGCTCCACTCTCCTCCTCTCAGCTCCACTCTTCTCCTCTCAGCTCCACTCTTCTCCTCTCAGCCCGACTCTTTTCCTCTCAGCTCCACTCTCCTTCTTTCAGCTCCACTCTTCTCCTCTCAGCTCCACTCTCCTCCTCTCAGTCCCACTCTGTTCCTCTCAGCTCCACTCTCCTCCTCTCAGCTCCACTCTTCTCCTCTCAGCTCCACTCTTCTCCTCTCAGCCCCACTCCTTTCCTCTCAGCTCCACTCTCCTCCTCTCAGTCCCACTCTGTTCCTCTCAGCTCCACTCTCCTCCTCTCAGCTCAGCTCTCCTCCTCTCAGTCCCACTATGTTCCTCTCAGCTCTACCCCCCTATCTCAGCTCCACTCTTTTGCTCTCCTCCCCACTTTCTTCCTCTCAGCTCCCTCTCCTCCTCTCAGCTCCTCTCAGCTCCACTCTTCTCCTCTCAGCTCTCCTCCTCCTCTCAGTCCCACTCTGTTCCTCTCAGCTCCACTCTCCTCCTCTCAGCTCCACTCGAATCTCCTCTCAGAATCCACTAAATCCTCCTCTCAGCTCCCATATCTCCTCCTCTCAGCTAATAAAATCCTCCTCTCACTCTCCTCTTCAGCTCACTCTCTCCTCTCAGCTCCAAAATCTCAGAATTCCTGCTCTCCTCTCCTCCTCTCAGCAAACTCTCCTCCTCTCAGCTCCACTCATCTCCTCTCAGCTCATCTCTCCTCCTCTCAGCTCCACTCTATCTCTCAGCTCCATCTCTCCTCTCAGCTCCACTCTCTCTCACTCTCCTCCTCTCAGCTCCCTCTCTTCTTTCCTCTCAGCTCCACTCTCTTCCTCTCAGCTCCACTCTCCTCCTCTCAGCTCCACTCTCCCTCCTCTCAGCTCCACTCTTCTCCTCTCAGCTCACTCTCCTCCTCTTCTCTGTCTCTCTCACTCTCCTCACTCACTCTCCTCCTCTCAGCTCCACTCTCCTCCTCTCTGAATAAAAATTCCTCTCAGTCTCCACTCTTTTCCTCTCAGCTCACTCTCCTCCTCTCAGCTCCACTCTCTCATCCCTCTCTCCTCTCAGCTCCACTCTCCTCCTCTCCTCTCAGCTCTCAGCTCCACTCTTTCCTCTCAGCTCTCAGCTCCAATCTCTCTCAGCTCCACTCTTCTCCTCTCAGCTCCACTCTCCTCCTCTCAGTCCCACTCTGTTCCTCTCAGCTCCTCTCCTCCTCTCAGCTCCACTCTTCTCCTCTCAGCTCCACTCTTCCTCCTCTCAGCTCCACTCTTTTCCTCTCAGCTCCACTCTCCTCCTCTCAGCTCCCTCTCCTCCTCTCCACTCTCTCCTCTCAGCTCCACTCTCCTCCTCTCAGCTCCCTCTCCTCCTCTCAGCTCCACTCTTCTCCTCTCAGCTCCACTCTCTTCCTCTCAGCTCCACTCTCCTCCTCTCAGCTCCTCTCTCTCTCTCCCTCTGTTCCTCTCAGCTCCACTCTCTTCTCCTCTCAGCTCCACTCTCCTCCTCTCAGTCCCACTCTCCTCCTCTCAGCTCCACTCTCCTCCTCTCAGCTCCACTCTTCTCCTCTCAGCTCCACTCTCTCCTCCTCTCAGCTCCACTCTTTCCTCTCAGCTCCACTCTCCTCCTCTCAGCTCCACTCTCCTCCTCTCAGCTATGTTCCCACTCTCCTCCTCTCAGCTCCCACTCTGTTCCTCTCAGCTCTCAGCTCTCTCCCTCCTCTCAGCTCCACTCTTCTCCTCTCAGCTCCACTCTTCTCCTCTCAGCTCCACTCTCCTCCTCTCAGCTCCCTCTCCTCTCAGCTCCACTCTCCTCCTCTCAGCTCCACTCTCCTCCTCTCAGTTCCACTCCCTCCTCTTCTCCTCCTCTCAGCTCCACTCTTCCTCCTCTCAGCTCCACTCTTTTCCTCTCAGCTCCTCTCTCCTCCTCTCAGCTCCACTCTCCTCTCTCAGCTCCACTCTTCTCCTCTCAGCTCCACTCTCTCCTCTCAGTCCCACTCTCTGTTCCTCTCAGCTCCACTCTCTCCTCTCCCTCTTTTCCTCTCAGCTCCACTCTCCTCCTCTCAGCTCCTCTCTCCTCCTCTCAGCCCCACTCTCCTCCTCTCAGCTCCACTCTCCTCCTCTCAGCTCCACTCTCCTCCTCTCAGCTCACTCTCGAATCCTCTCTCCACTCTTCCTCTCAGCTCATCTTCTATGGAATCAGCCCCAATAAGTTTTAAATATGGAATCTTCTCCTCTCAGCTCCACTCTCTCCTCTCTGCTCCTCTCCTCCTCTGCTCCTCTCTCCTCTCAGCTCCACTCTCCTCCTCTCAGCTCCACTCTCCTCCTCTCAGCTCCACTCTCCTCCTCTCAGCTCCACTCTCCTCCTCTCAGCTCCACTCTCCTCCTCTCAGTCCACTCTTTTCCTCTCAGCTCCACTCTTTCCTCTCAGCTCCACTCTTCTCCTCTCAGCTCCACTCTCCTCCTCTCCACTCTCCTCCTCTCTCCTCCTGTTCCTCTCAGCTCCACTCTTTTCCTCTCAGCTCCACTCTTCTCCTCTCAGCTTCACTCTCCTCCTCTCAGCTCCACTCTTTTCCTCTCAGCTCCACTCTCCTCCTCTCAGCTCCACTCTTCTCCTCTCAGCTCCACTCTTCTCCTCTCTCTCTCTCTCTCTCTCAGCTCCCTCTCCTCCTCTCAGCTCCACTCTCTCCTCCTCTCAGCTCCACTCTTTTCCTCTCAGCTAAAACTCTTTCCTCTCAGCTCCACTCTCCTCCTCTCAGCTCCACTCTTCTCCTCTCAGTCCCACTCTCTATCACTCTCCTCCTCTCAGCTCCACTCTGTTCCTCTCAGCTCTCCACTCTGTTCCTCTCAGCTCCTCTCCTCCTCTCAGCTCCACTCTTCTCCTCTCAGCCCACTCTACTCCTCTCAGCTCCACTCTCCTAAAATCTCTCAGCTCTTCTCCTCTCAGCTCTCTCTCCTCTCAGTCCCTCTTTTCCTCTCAGCTCCACTCTCCTCCTCTCAGCTCAGCCTCCTCCTCTCAGTCCCACTCTTTTCCTCTCAGCTCCACTCTTCTCCTCTCAGCTCCACTCTCCTCCTCTCAGTCCCACTCTGTTCCTCTTCCTCTCAGCTCCACTCTCCTCCTCTCAGCTCACTCTCTCCTCTCAGCTCCACTCTTTCCTCTCTCTCAGCTCCACTTTCTTCCTCTCAGCACTACTCTCCTCCTCTCAGCCCACTCTTCCTCTCAGCTCCACTCTCCTTCTCTCAGCTCCACTCTCCTCCTCTCAGCCCACTCTCCTCCTCTCAGCTCCACTGTCCTCCTCTCAGCTCCACTCTTCTCCTCTCAGCTTCACTCTCCTCCTCTCAGCTCCACTCTCCTCCTCTCAGCCACTCTCCTCCTCTCAGCTCCTTTGTGATCCTCTCTGCTTCTTTCAGCTCCACTCTCCTCCTCTCAGCTCCACTCTCCTCCTCTCAGCTCCACTCTCTCTCTCTCTCAATTCCCTCTCCACTCTCCTCCTCTCAGCTCCATCTTCACTTCTTAGCTCTCCTCCTCTAGCTCCACTCTCCTCCTCTCAGTTCATCTCTCAGTCCCATTTATCATCTCCCATTCTCTCTCATCCGAATTTTTCTCCTCCTCTCAGCTAATCGAATAAAATATCATATCTTCCTCTCAGCTCCTCTCTCTCTCCTCTAAAATCCTCTCTCCTTTTTCCTCTCAGCTCCACTCTTTCTCCTCTCAGCTCCACTCTCTCTCCTCTCAGCTCACTCTTTCCTCTCTCCTCCTCTCAGTCCCATTCTTCCTCTCAGCTCCACTCTTTTCCTCTCAGCTCCACTCTTTTCCTCCCAGCTCCACTCTTCTCCTCTCAGCTCCACTCTCCTCCTCTCAGTCCCACTCTGTTCCTCTCAGCTCCACTCTCCTCCTCTCAGCTCCACTCTTCTCCTCTCAGCTCCACTCTTCTCCTCTCAGCCCACTCTCCTCCTCTCAGCTCCACTCTCCTTCTTTCAGCTCCACTCTTCTCCTCTCAGCTCACTCTCCTCCTCTCAGTCCCACTCTGTTCCTCTCAGCTCCACTCTCCTCCTCTCAGCTCCTCTCTCTCCCCTCTTTTCCTATCAGCTCCACTCTTTCTCCTCTCAGCTCCTCTCTCTCTCTCTCTCCCTCTCGCTCCACTCTCCTCCTCTCTGCTCTCTGATCCAAACTCTCCTCTCTTTCAGCACTCTCCTCCTCTCAGCTCCACACTCTCCTCTCAGCTCCACTCTCCTCCTCTCAGCTCCACTCTCCTCCTCTCAGCTCCACTCTCCTCTCTTCTCAGCTCCACTCTCCTCCTCTCAGCTCCTTCTCCTCTCCTCCTCTCAGCTCCACTCTTTCTCCTCTCAGCTCCACTCTTTTCCTCTCAGCTCCACTCTCTCCTCTCAGCCCTCTTTCTTCCTCTCAGCTCTTCTTCCTCTCAGCTCCTCTTTTTTTTCCTCTCAGCTCCACTCTCCTCCTCTCAGCCCACTCTTCCTCCTCTCAGCACTCTCTCCTTCTCTCAGCTTTTCTCTCCTCCTCTCCTCTCAGCTCCACTCCTTCTCTCCTCTCTCCTCTCAGCTCCACTCTCCTCCTCTCAGCTCCACTCTCCTCCTCTCAGCTCCACTCTTCTCCTCTCAGCTCACTCTCCTCCTCTCAGCTCCACTCTCCTGCCCTCAGGCCTGCTCTCCTCCTGTATGCTGCTTTGTGATCCAAACTGCTTCTTTCAGCACTACTCTCCTCCTCTCAGCTCCACTCTCCTCCTCTCAGCTCCACTCTTCTCTCTCTCAGCTCCACTCTCCTCCTCTCAGCTCCACTCTTCTCTTCTTAGCTCTACTCTCCTCCTCTCAACCCCACTCTCCTCCTCTCAGTTCCACTCTGTTCCTCTCAGCTCTACTCTCCTCCTCTCAGCTCCACTCTTTTCCTCTCAGCCCCACTTTTTTTCCTCTCAGCTCCACTTTTCTCCTCTCAGCTCCACTCTTCCTCCTCTCAGCTCAGCTCTCCTCCTCTCAGTCCCAAGCTCCACTTTTCCTCTCAGCTCCACTCTTTCCTCTCAGCTCCACTCTTCTCCTCTCAGCTCCACTCTCCTCCTCTCAGCTCCACTCTGTTCCTCTCAGCTCCACTCTCCTCCTCTCAGCTCCACTCTTCTCCTCTCAGCTCCACTCTTCTCCTCTCAGCTCCACTCTCCTCCTCTCAGCTCCACTCTCCTCCTCTCAGCTCCACTCTCTTCTCCAGCTCCCTCTTCTCCTCTCCTCCTCTCTCCCCACTCTCCTCCTCTCAGCTCCACTCTCCTTCTTTCAGCACTACTCTCTTCCTCTCAGCTCCACTCTCTCCTCCTCTCAGCTCCACTCTCCTCCTCTCAGCTCCACTCTTCTCCTCTCAGCTTCACTCTCCTCCTCTCAGCTCCACTCTCCTGCCCTCAGGCCTGCTCTCCTCCTGTATGCTGCTTTGTGATCCAAACTGCTTCTTTCAGCACTACTCTCCTCCTCTCAGCTCCACTCTCCTCCTCTCAGCTCCACTCTTCTCCTCCTCTCAGCTCCCTCTCCTCCTCTCAGCTCCACTCTTCTCTTCAGCTCTACTCTCCTCCTCTCAGCCCCACTCTCCTCCTCTCAGTTCCACTCTGTTCCTCTCAGCTCTACTCTCTCCTCTCCAGCTCCACTCTTTTCCTCTCAGCCCCACTTTTTCCTCTCAGCTCCACTTTTCTCCTCTCAGCTCCACTCTCCTCCTCTCAGCTCAGCTCTCCTCCTCTCAGTCCCAATTTTCCTCTCAGCTCCACTCTTTTCCTCCCATCTCCACTCTTCTCCTCTCAGCTCCACTCTCCTCCTCTCAGTCCCACTCTGTTCCTCTCAGCTCCACTCTCTCCTCTCAGCTCCACTCTTCTCCTCTCAGCTCCACTCTTCTCCTCTCAGCTCCACTCTTTTCCTCTCAGCTCCACTCTCCTTCTTTCAGTCCCACTCTCCTCCTCTCAGCTCCACTCTCTCCTCCTCTCAGCTCCACTCTCCTCCTCTCTGTTCCTCTCAGCTCCACTCTCTCCTCTCACTCTCTCCTCTCAGCCCACTCTCCTCCTCTCTCTCTTCTCCTCTCAGCTCACTCTCCTCCTCTCAGCTCCACTCTCCTCCTCTCTGCTCCTCCTCTCAGCTTTGTGATCACAACTTCTTCTCTCAGCACTCTCACTCTCCTCCTCTCAGCTCCACTCTTCTCCTCTCAGCTCCACTCTCCTCCTCTCAGCTCCACTCTTTTCCTCTCAGCTCCACTCTTCTCCTCTCAGTCCCTCTGTTCCTCTCAGCTCCACTCTCCTCCTCTCAGCTCCACTCTTCTCCTCTCAGCTCCACTCTCCTCCTCTCAGCTCCACTCTTTTCCTCTCAGCTCCACTTCTCTCCTCTCAGCTCCACTCTTCTCCTCTCAGCTCCACTCTCCTGCCCTCAAGCCTGCTCTCCTCCTGTATGCTGCTTTGTGATCCAAACTGCTTCTTTCAGCACTACTCTCCTCCTCTCAGCTCCACTCTCCTCCTCTCAGCTCCACTCTTCTCCTCTCAGCTCCACTCTCCTCCTCTCAGTCCCACTCTGTTCCTCTCAGCTCCACTCTCCTCCTCTCAGCTCAGCTCTCCTCCTCTCAGTCCCACTCTTTTCCTATCAGCTCCACTCTTCTCCTCTCAGCTCCACTCTCCTCCTCTCAGTCCCACTCTGTTCCTCTCAGCTCCACTCTCCTCCTCTCAGCTCAGCTCCTCTCTTTTCCTCTCAGCTCCACCTTCTCCTCTCAGCTCCACTTTTCTCTCTCAGCTCCACTCTTCCTCTCAGCTCCAGCTCTCCTCCTCTCAGCTCCCTCTTCTCCTCTCAGCTCCTCTCCTCCTCTCAGCTCCACTCTTTTCCTCTCAGCTCCACTCTTCTCCTTTTATCCACTCTCCTCCTCTCAGCTCCACTCTCTCCTCCTCTCAGTCCCTCTTCTCCTCTCAGCTCCACTCTCCTCTCTCAGCTCCACTCTCTCTCCTCCTCTCAGCTCCTCTCTCTCCTCCTCTCAGCTCTCCTCTCTCTCCTCTCAGCTCCACTCTTTTCCTCTCAGCTCCACTCTTTTCCTCTCAGCTCCACTCTTTTCCTCTCAGCTCCACTCCTCTCCTCTCAGCTCCACTCTCCTCCTCTCAGTCCCACTTTCTTCCTCTCAGCTCCACTCTTTTCCTCTCAGCTCCACTCTTTTCCTCCCAGCTCCACTCTTCTCCTCTCAGCTCCACTCTCCTCCTCTCAGTCCCACTCTGTTCCTCTCAGCTCCACTCTCCTCCTCTCAGCTCCACTCTTCTCCTCTCAGCTCCACTCTTCTCCTCTCAGCCCGACTCTTTTCCTCTCAGCTCCACTCTCCTTCTTTCAGCTCCACTCTTCTCCTCTCAGCTCCACTCTCCTCCTCTCAGCCCCTCTGTTCTCTCAGCTCTCTCTCCTCCTCTCAGCTCCAGCTCTCCTCCTCTCAGTCCCAGCTTTCTTCCTCTCTCCACTCTTTCCTCTCAGCTCCACTCTCCTCCTCTCAGCTCCACTCTCCTCCTCTCAGCTCCACTCTCCTCCTCTCAGCTCCACTCTCCTCCTCTCAGCTCCACTCTCTCTCCTCTCAGCTCCACTCTCCTCCTCTCAGCTCCACTCTCCTCCTCTCAGCTCCACTCTCCTCCTCTCAGCTCCACTCTCCTCTCCTCTCTCCTCCTCTCAGCTCCACTCTCCTCCTCTCAGCTCCACTCTTTTCCTCTCAGCTCCACTCCTCCTCTCAGCCCACTTTTTCCTCTCAGCTCCACTCTCCTCCTCTCAGCTCTCCTCTTCTCCTCTCAGCTCCACTCTTCTCCTCTCAGCCCCACTCTCCTCCTCTCAGTCCCACTCTTTTCCTCTCAGCTCCACTCTCCTTCTCTTTCTCTCCTCCTCTCAGCCCCACTCTCCTCCTCTCAGCTCCACTCTCCTCTTTCAGCTCCACTCTCTTCCTCTCAGCTCCACTCTCCTCCTCTCAGCTCCACTGTCCTCCTCTCAGCTCCACTCTTCTCCTCTCAGCTTCACTCTCCTCCTTTCAGCTCCACTCTCCTGCCCTCAGGCCTGCTCTCCTCCTGTATGCTGCTTTGTGATCCAAACTGCTTCTTTCAGCACTACTCTCCTCCTCTCAGCTCCTCTCCTCCTCTCAGCTCCACTCTTCTCCTCTCTCAGCTCCACTCTCCTCCTCTCAGCTCCACTCTTCTCTTCTCAGCTCTACTCTCCTCCTCTCACCCCACTCTCCTCCTCTCAGTTCCACTCTGTTCCTCTCAGCTCTACTCTCCTCCTCTCAGCTCCACTCTTTTCCTCTCAGCCCCACTTTTTTCCTCTCAGCTCCACTTTTCTCCTCTCAGCTCCACTCTCCTCCTCTCAGCTCAGCTCTCTCTCCTCTCAGTCCCACTTTTCCTCTCAGCTCCACTCTCCTCCTCTCAGCTCCACTCTTTTCCTCCCATCTCCACTCTTCTCCTCTCAGCTCCACTCTCCTCCTCTCAGTCCCACTCTTTTCCTCTCAGCTCCACTCTTCTCCTCTCAGCTCCACTCTCCTCCTCTCAGCTCTCCTGCCCTCAGCTCAGCTCTCCTCCTCTCAGCTCCCACTGCTTCCTTTCAGCTCCACTCTCCTCCTCTCAGCTCCACTCTCCTCCTCTCAGCTCCTCTCTCTCCTCTCAGCCCACTCTCCTTTTTCAGCTCCACTCACTCTCTTTCCTCTCAGCTCCACTCTCCTCCTCTCAGCTCCACTCTCCTCCTCTCAGCTCCACTCTCCTCCTCTCAGCTCCACTCTTCTCCTCTCAGCTCCACTATCCTCCTCTCAGCTCCACTCTCCTCCTCTCAACCCCACTCTCCTCCTCTCAGCTTCACTCTCCTCCTCTCAGCTCCAATCTCCTCCTCTCTGTTCCTCTCAGCTCCACTCTTTTCCTCTCAGCTCCACTCTTTTCCTCTCAGCTCCACTCCTCTCAGTCCCACTTTCTTCCTCTCAGCTCCACTCTCCTCCTCTCAGCTCCACTCTCCTCCTCTCAGCTCCACTCTTCTCCTCTCAGCCCCACTCTTCTCCTCTCAGTCCCACTCTTTTCCTCTCAGCTCCACTCTCCTTCTTTCAGCCCTACTCTCCTCCTCTCAGCCCCACCCTCCTCCTCTCAGCTCCACTCTCCTTCTTTCAGCACTACTCTCTTCCTCTCAGCTCCACTCTCCTCCTCTCAGCTCCACTGTCCTCCTCTCAGCTCCACTCTTCTCCTCTCAGCTTCACTCTCCTCCTTTCAGCTCCACTCTCCTGCCCTCAGGCCTGCTCTCCTCCTGTATGCTGCTTTGTGATCCAAACTGCTTCTTTCAGCACTACTCTCCTCCTCTCAGCTCCACTCTCCTCCTCTCAGCTCCACTCTTCTCCTCTCTCAGCTCCACTCTCCTCCTCTCAGCTCCACTCTTCTCTTCTTAGCTCTACTCTCCTCCTCTCAACCCCACTCTCCTCCTCTCAGTTCCACTCTGTTCCTCTCAGCTCTACTCTCCTCCTCTCAGCTCCACTCTTTTCCTCTCAGCCCCACTTTTTTCCTCTCAGCTCCACTTTTCTCCTCTCAGCTCCACTCTCCTCCTCTCAGCTCAGCTCTCCTCCTCTCAGTCCCAATTTTCCTCTCAGCTCCACTCTCCTCCTCTCAGCTCCACTCTTTTCCTCCCATCTCCACTCTTCTCCTCTCAGCTCCACTCTCCTCCTCTCAGTCCCACTCTGTTCCTCTCAGCTCCACTCTCCTCCTCTCAGATCCACTCTTCTCCTCTCAGCTCCACTCTTCTCCTCTCAGCCCCACTCTTTTCCTCTCAGCTCCACTCTCCTTCTTTCAGCACTACTCTCCTCCTCTCAGCCCCACTCTCCTCCTCTCAGCTCCACTCTCCTTCTTTCAGCACTACTCTCTTCCTCTCAGCTCCACTCTCCTCCTCTCAGCTCCACTCTCCTCCTCTCTGCTCCACTCTTCTCCTCTCAGCTTCACTCTCCTCCTCTCAGCTCCACTCTCCTGCCCTCAAGCCTGCTCTCCTCCTGTATGCTGCTTTGTGATCCAAACTGCTTCTTTCAGCACTACTCTCCTCCTCTCAGCTCCACTCTCCTCCTCTCAGCTCCACTCTCCTCCTCTCTGCTCCACTCTTTTCCTCCCAGCTCCACTCTTCTCCTCTCAGCTCCACTCTACTCCTCTCAGTCCCACTCTGTTCCTCTCAGCTCCACTCTCCTCCTCTCAGCTCCACTCTTCTCCTCTCAGCTCCACTCTTTTCCTCTCAGCTCCACTCCTCTCAGTCCCACTTTCTTCCTCTCAGCTCCACTCTCCTCCTCTCAGCTCCACTCTCCTCCTCTCAGCTCCACTCTTCTCCTCTCAGCCTCACTCTTCTCCTCTCAGTCCCACTCTTTTCCTCTCAGCTCCACTCTCCTTCTTTCAGCACTACTCTCCTCCTCTCAGCCCCACCCTCCTCCTCTCAGCTCCACTCTCCTTCTTTCAGCACTACTCTCTTCCTCTCAGCTCCACTCTCCTCCTCTCAGCTCCACTGTCCTCCTCTCAGCTCCACTCTTCTCCTCTCAGCTTCACTCTCCTCCTTTCAGCTCCACTCTCCTGCCCTCAGGCCTGCTCTCCTCCTGTATGCTGCTTTGTGATCCAAACTGCTTCTTTCAGCACTACTCTCCTCCTCTCAGCTCCACTCTCCTCCTCTCAGCTCCACTCTTCTCCTCTCTCAGCTCCACTCTCCTCCTCTCAGCTCCACTCTTCTCTTCTTAGCTCTACTCTCCTCCTCTCAACCCCACTCTCCTCCTCTCAGTTCCACTCTGTTCCTCTCAGCTCTACTCTCCTCCTCTCAGCTCCACTCTTTTCCTCTCAGCCCCACTTTTTTCCTCTCAGCTCCACTTTTCTCCTCTCAGCTCCACTCTCCTCCTCTCAGCTCAGCTCTCCTCCTCTCAGTCCCAATTTTCCTCTCAGCTCCACTCTCCTCCTCTCAGCTCCACTCTTTTCCTCCCATCTCCACTCTTCTCCTCTCAGCTCCACTCTCCTCCTCTCAGTCCCACTCTGTTCCTCTCAGCTCCACTCTCCTCCTCTCAGATCCACTCTTCTCCTCTCAGCTCCCTCTTCTCCTCTCAGCCCCCTCTTTTCCTCTCAGCTCCACTCTCCTTCTCTCAGCACTCCTCTCCTCCTCTCAGCCCACTCTCCTCCTCTCAGCTCCACTCTCCTTCTTTCCTCTCTCTTCCTCTCAGCTACTCTCCTCCTCTCAGCTCCACTCTCCTCCTCTCAGCTCCACTCTTCTCCTCTCAGCTCACTCTCCTCCTCTCAGCTCCACTCTCTGCCCTCAAGCCTGCTCTCCTCCTGTATGCTGCTTTGTGATCCAAACTGCTTCTTTCAGCACTACTCTCCTCCTCTCAGCTCCACTCCTCCTCCTCTCAGCTCCACTCTCCTCCTCTCTGCTCCTCTTTTCCTCCCAGCTCCTCTCTTCTCCTCTCAGCTCCACTCTACTCCTCTCAGTCCCACTCTGTTCCTCTCAGCTCCACTCTCCTCCTCTCAGCTCCACTCTTCTCCTCTCAGCTCCACTCTTTTCCTCTCAGCCACACTTTTTTCCTCTCAGCTCCACTTTTCTCCTCTCAGCTCCACTCTTCTCCTCTCAGCTCCACTCTCCTGCCCTCAAGCCTGCTCTCCTAAAAGCTTGTCTCAAACTGCTTCTTTCAGCTCTCTCTCTCTCCTCTCCCCTCCAGCATCAGTTCTTTCCTCTGTCCTCCTCTCCTCTCAGTCCCACTCTTCTCCTCTTCTCCTCTCAGCCCCACTCTTTCCTCCTCTCAGCTCCACTCTTCTCTTCTCAGCTCTACTCTCCTCCTCTCACCCCACTCTCTCTCCTCTCAGTTCCCTCTGTTCCTCTCAGCTCTACTCTCCTCCTCTCAGCTCCACTCTCCTCCTCTCAGCCCCACTCTCCTCCTCTCAGCTCACTTTTCTCCTCTCAGCTCCCTCTTCTCCTCTCTCCCTCCTCCTCTCAGCTCAGCTCTCCTCCTCTCAGCCCTCTTTTTTCCTCTCTCCTTCTTTCAGCTCCTCTCCTCCTCTCAGCCCCACTCTTTCCTCTCAGCTCCCTCTCCTTCTT
This sequence comes from Oncorhynchus nerka, assembly GCF_034236695.1. NCBI lineage: Eukaryota > Metazoa > Chordata > Actinopteri > Salmoniformes > Salmonidae > Oncorhynchus > Oncorhynchus nerka. The sequence continues at coordinate 74,685,523 of NC_088398.1, read as the reverse complement.
TCCACTGTTCTCCTTCCTCTCAGCTCCCTCTCCTCCTCTCAGCTCCACTCTCTCCTCCTCTCAGCTCCACTCTCCTCCTCTCAGCTTCCTCTTTTCCTCTTCCCAGCTCTACTCTCCCACTCTCCTCTCAGCTCCACTCTTTTCCTCTCAGCTCCCTCTTTTTCCTCTCAGCTCTCCTCTCTCAGCTCCACTCTCTTCTCCTCTCAGCTTCCTCTCCTTCTCTCAGCTCCACTCTCTGCCCTCAAGCCTGCTCTCCTCCTGTATGCTGCTTTGTGATCCAAACTGCTTCTTTCAGCACTACTCTCCTCCTCTCAGCTCCCTCTCCTCCTCTCAGCTCCTCTTTCCTCCCAGCTCCACTCTTCTCCTCTCAGCTCCACTCTTCTCCTCTCAGTCTACTCTGTTCCTCTCAGCTCCACTCTCCTCTCAGCTCCACTCTTCTCCTCTCAGCTCCACTCTTTCCTCTCAGCCCACTCTTTTCCTCTCAGCTCCACTTTTTCTCCTATCAGCTCCACTCTTCTCCTCTCAGCTCCACTCCTCCTCTCAGCTCAGCTCCTCCTCCTCTCAGCCCACTCTTTTTCTACTCTCCTCTTCACTCTCCATCTCTCAGCTCCACTCTCCTTCTCTTCTCCTCTCAGCTCCTCTCTCTCCTCTCAGCTCACTCTCCTCCTCTCAGCTCCACTCTTCTCCTCTCAGCTCCTCTCCTCCTCTCAGCTCCTCTTTTTCCTCTCAGCTCCACTCTTCTCCTCTCAGCTCTCTTCCTCTCAGCTCCACTCTCCTGCCCTCAGGCCTGCTCTCCTCCTGTATGCAGCTTTGTGATCCAAACTGCTTCTTTCAGCTCCACTCTCTCCTCTCAGCTCCACTCTCCTCCTCTCAGCTCCACTCTTCTCCTCTCAGCTCCCTCTCCTCCTCTCAGCTCCACTCTTCTCTTCTTAGCTCTACTCTCCTCCTCTCAGCCCCACTCTCCTCCTCTCAGTTCCACTCTGTTCCTCTCAGCTCTACTCTCCTCCTCTCAGCTCCACTCTTTTCCTCTCAGCCCACTTTTTCCTCTCAGCTCCACTTTTCTCCTCTCAGCTCCACTCTTCTCCTCTCAGCACTCTCTTCCTCTCAGCTCATCTCCTCTCCTCCTCTCAGCTCCCTCTCCTCCTCTCAGCTCCACTCTCCTCCTCTCAGCACTCCCTCTCCTCCTCTCAGCTCCACTTTTTCCTCTCAGCTCCACTTTCTCCTCTCTCCACTCTTCTCCTCTCAGCTCCACTCTCCTCCTCTCAGCTCAGCTCTCCTCCTCTCAGCCCCACTCTCCTCCTCTCAGCTCCACTCTCCTTCTTTCAGCTCCACTCTCCTCTCCTCCTCTCAGCTCCACTCTCCTCCTCTCAGCTCCACTCTCCTCCTCTCAGCTCCACTCTTCTCCTCTCCAGCTCCACTCTTTCCTCTCAGCTCCCTCTCCTCCTCTCTTCTCCACTCTTCTCCTCTCAGCTCTACTCTCCTCCTCTCAGCTCCCTCTTTCCTCTCAGCCCCACTCCAGCTCCTACTCTCCTCCTCTCAGCTCCACTCTTCTCCTCTCAGCTCCACTCTTTCCTCTCTCAGCTCCACTCTCCTGCCCTCCTTCTCTCCTCCTCTCAGCTCCACTCTCCTCCTCTCAGCTGCTCTCCTCAGCACTACTCTCCTCCTCTCAGCTCCACTCTCCTCCTCTCAGCTCCACTCTCCTCCTCTCAGCTCCACTCTTTTCCTCCTCAGCTCCACTCTTCTCCTCTCAGCTCCACTCTCCTCCTCTCAGCTCCACTCTGTTCCTCTCAGCTCCACTCTCCTCCTCTCAGCTCCCTCTTCTCCTCTCAGCTCCACTCTTTTCCTCTCAGCTCCCACTTTTTTCCTCTCAGCTCCACTCTTCTCCTCTCAGCTCCACTCTCTCCTCTCAGCTCCACTCTCCTCCCTCAGCTCTCCTCCTCTCAGCTCCACTCTCTTCACTCCAAAGCTGCTTCTCCTCTCAGCTCCACTCTCTCCTCTCAGCTCCACTCTCCTCCTCTCAGCTCCACTCTTCTCCTCTCAGCTCCACTCTCCTCTCAGCTCCATCTCAGTCCACTTTCCTCTCAGCCTGTTTCCTCTCTCTCTCTCCACTCTTTTCCTCTCTCCTCTCTCAGCTCCACTCTCCTCCTTCAGTCCCACTTTCTTCTCTGCTCCACTCTCCTCCTCTAGCTCCACTCTCCTCCTCTCAGAATCCACTCTTCTCCTCTCAGCTCACTCTTCTCCTCTCAGCCCCACTCTTTTCCTCTCAGCTCTCCACTTTCTTTCTCTCCTCCTCTCAGCTCCACTCTTCTCCTCTCAGCTCCTCTTTTCCTCTCAGCCACACTTTTCTCTCCTCTCTCAGCTCCACTTCCTCCTCTCTGCTCTCTTCTCCTCTCAGCTTCCTCTCCTCCTCTCAGCTCCACTCTCCTGCCCTCAAGCCTGCTCTCCTCCTGTATGCTGCTTTGTGATCCAAACTGCTTCTTTCAGCACTACTCTCCTCCTCTCAGCTCCACTCTCCTCCTCTCAGCTCCACTCTTCTCCTCTCAGCTCCACTCTCCTCCTCTCAGCTCCACTCTTCTCTTCTTAGCTCTACTCTCCTCCTCTCAACCCCACTCTCCTCCTCTCAGTTCCACTCTGTTCCTCTCAGCTCTACTCTCCTCCTCTCAGCTCCACTCTTTTCCTCTCAGCCCCACTTTTTTCCTCTCAGCTCCACTTTTCTCCTCTCAGCTCCACTCTTCTCCTCTCAGCTCCACTCTCCTCCTCTCAGCTCAGCTCTCCTCCTCTCAGCCCCACTATTTTCCTCTCAGCTCCACTCTCCTTCTTTCAGCACTACTCTCCTCCTCTCAGCCCCACTCTCCTCCTCTCAGCTCCACTCTCCTTCTTTCAGCACTACTCTCTTCCTCTCAGCTCCACTCTCCTCCTCTCAGCTCCACTCTCCTCCTCTCAACCCCACTATCCTCCTCTCAGTTCCACTCTTTTCCTCCCAGCTCTACTCTCCTCCTCTCAGCTCCACTCTTTTCCTCTCAGCCCCACTCTTCTCCTCTCAGCTTCACTCTCCTTCTCTCAGCTCCACTCTCCTGCCCTCAAGCCTGCTCTCCTCCTGTATGCTGCTTTGTGATCCAAACTGCTTCTTTCAGCACTACTCTCCTCCTCTCAGCTCCACTCTCCTCCTCTCAGCTCCACTCTCCTCCTCTCAGCTCCACTCTTTTCCTCCCAGCTCCACTCTTCTCCTCTCAGCTCCACTCTCCTCCTCTCAGTCCCACTCTGTTCCTCTCAGCTCCACTCTCCTCCTCTCAGCTCCACTCTTCTCCTCTCAGCTCCACTCTTTTCCTCTCAGCCCCACTTTTTTCCTCTCAGCTCCACTTTTCTCCTCTCAGCTCCACTCTTCTCCTCTCAGCTCCACTCTCCTGCCCTCAGGCCTGCTCTCCTCCTGTATGCAGCTTTGTGATCCAAACTGCTTCTTTCAGCACTACTCCTCTCAGCTCCACTCTCCTCCTCTCAGCTCCACTCTTCTCCTCTCAGCTCCACTCTCCTCCTCTCAGCTCCACTCTTCTCTTCTTAGCTCCACTCTCCTCCTCTCAGCTCCACTCTCCTCCTCTCAGTTCCACTCTGTTCCTCTCAGCTCTACTCTCCTCCTCTCAGTCCACTCTTTTCTCTCAGCTCAGCTTCCACTTTTTCTCCTCTCAGCTCCCTTTTCTCCTCTCAGCTCCACTCTTCTCCTCTCAGCACTCTCTCTTCCTCTCAGCTCCACTCTCCTCCTCTCAGCTCCACTCTCCTCCTCTCAGCTCCACTCTTCTCCTCTCAGCTTCACTCTCCTCCTCTCAGCTCCCTCTCCTGCCCTCAGGCCTGCTCTCCTCCTGTATGCAGCTTTGTGATCCAAACTGCTTCTTTCTTCCACTCTCCTCCTCTCAGCTCCACTCTCCTCCTCTCAGCTCCACTCTTCTCCTCTCAGCTCCACTCTCCTCCTCTCAGCTCCACTCTTCTCTTCTCAGCTCTACTCTCCTCCTCTCAACCCCACTCTCCTCCTCTCAGTTCCACTCTGTTCCTCTCAGCTCACTCTTCTCCTCTCAGCTCCACTCTTCTCCTCTCAGCTCCACTCTCCTCCTCTCAGCTCCACTCCTCTCCTCCTCTCAGCTCCACTCTCCTTTCCTCTCAGCTCCACTCTCCTCCTCTCAACTCCTCTTCCTCTCTCCCTCTCCTCCTCTCAGCTCCACTCTTGTCCTCTCAGCCCCACTCCTTTCCTTTTCTCAGCTCTCCTCCTCTCAGCTCCACTCTTTTCTCTCTCAGCTCCACTCTTCTCTCCTCTCAGCTCCACTCTCTCCCTCTCAGCTCCACTCTCCTCCTCCTCCTCTCAGCTCCCACTCTCCTCCTCTCAGCTCCACTCTTCTCCTCTCAGCTCCACTCTCCTCCTCTCAGCTCCACTCTCTCCTCTCAGTCCCACTTTTCCTCTCAGCTCCACTCTCCTCTCCTCCACTCTTCTCTTCAGCTCCTCTCCTCCTCTCAGCCCACTTTTTTCCTCTCAGCTCCACTCTTCTCCTCTCAGCTCCACTCTCTCCTCTCAGCTCCACTCTCCTGCCCTCAGCCTGCTCTCCTCCTCTCAGCTCCAAACTCTTTCTTCTCAGCTCCTCTCCTCCTCTCTCAGCTCCCTCTCAGCTCCACTCTCCTCCTCTCAGCACTCTTCTCTTCCTCCTCTCCTCCTCTCTCCTCCTCTCAGCTCCACTCTTTCCTCTCAGCTCTACTCTCCTCCTCTCAGCTCCACTCTTTTCCTCTCAGCTCCACTCTCCTCCTCTCAGCTCCACTTTTCTCTCAGCTCCTCTTCTCCTCTCAGCTCCACTCTCTTCCTCTCAGCTCCACTCTCCTCCTCTCAGCTCTCCTCCTCTCTCCTCCTCTCAGCTCCACTCTCTTCTCCTCTCAGCTCCACTCTCCTCCTCTCAGCTCCACTCTCCTGCCCTCAGCCTGCTCTCCTCCTGTATGCAGCTTTGTGATCCAAACTGCTTCTTTCAGCACTACTCTCCTCCTCTCAGCTCCACTCTCCTCCTCTCAGCTCCACTCTTCTCCTCTCAGCTCCACTCTCCTCCCTCTCAGCTCCACTCTTTCTTCAGCTCTACTCTCCTCCTCTCAGCCCCACTCTCCTCCTCTCAGTTCCTCTCTGCTTCCTCTCCAGCTCTAGTCCTCTCTCCTCTCAGCTCCACTCTTCTCCTCTCAGCTCCACTCTTCTCCTCTCAGCTCCACTCTCCTCCTCTCAGCTCCACTTTCTCCTCTCAGCTCCACTCTTCTCCTCTCAGCTTCTCTCTCTCTCAGCTCCACTCTCCTCCTCTCTCTCTCACCTCTCTCCTCTCACTCCACTCTCCTCCTCTCAGCTCAGCTCTCTCCTCTCAGCTCCTCTCAGCTCCTCTCCTCTCTTCTCAGCTCACTCTTTCCTCAGCCCCACTGCTTTTTCCTCTCAGCTCCACTTTTCTCCTCTCAGCTCCACTCTTCTCCTCTCAGCTCCACTCTCCTCCTCTCAGCTCAGCTCTCCTCCTCTCAGCCCCACTCTTTTCCTCTCAGCTCCACTCTCCTTCTTTCAGCACTACTCTCCTCCTCTCAGCCCCACTCTCCTCCTCTCAGCTCCACTCTCCTTCTTTCAGCACTACTCTCTTCCTCTCAGCTCCACTCTCCTCCTCTCAGCTCCACTCTCCTCCTCTCAACCCCACTCTCCTCCTCTCAGTTCCACTCTTTTCCTCCCAGCTCTACTCTCCTCCTCTCAGCTCCACTCTTTTCCTCTCAGCCCCACTTTTTTCCTCTCAGCTCCACTCTCCTCCTCTCAGCTCCACTCTTCTCCTCTCAGCTTCACTCTCCTTCTCTCAGCTCCACTCTCCTGCCCTCAAGCCTGCTCTCCTCCTGTATGCTGCTTTGTGATCCAAACTGCTTCTTTCAGCACTACTCTCCTCCTCTCAGCTCCACTCTCCTCCTCTCAGCTCCACTCTCCTCCTCTCAGCTCCACTCTTTTCCTCCCAGCTCCACTCTTCTCCTCTCAGCTCCACTCTCCTCCTCTCAGTCCCACTCTGTTCCTCTCAGCTCCACTCTCCTCCTCTCAGCTCCACTCTTCTCCTCTCAGCTCCACTCTTTTCCTCTCAGCCCCACTTTTTTCCTCTCAGCTCCACTTTTCTCCTCTCAGCTCCACTCTTCTCCTCTCAGCTCCACTCTCCTGCCCTCAGGCCTGCTCTCCTCCTGTATGCAGCTTTGTGATCCAAACTGCTTCTTTCAGCACTACTCTCCTCTCAGCTCCACTCTCCTCCTCTCAGCTCCACTCTTCTCCTCTCAGCTCCACTCTCCTCCTCTCAGCTCCACTCTTCTCTTCTTAGCTCTACTCTCCTCCTCTCAACCCCACTCTCCTCCTCTCAGTTCCACTCTGTTCCTCTCAGCTCTACTCTCCTCCTCTCAGCTCCACTCTTTTCCTCTCAGCCCCACTTTTTTCCTCTCAGCTCCACTTTTCTCCTCTCAGCTCCACTCTTCTCCTCTCAGCACTACTCTCTTCCTCTCAGCTCCACTCTCCTCCTCTCAGCTCCACTCTCCTCCTCTCAGCTCCACTCTTCTCCTCTCAGCTTCACTCTCCTCCTCTCAGCTCCATTCTCCTGCCCTCAGGCCTGCTCTCCTCCTGTATGCAGCTTTGTGATCCAAACTGCTTCTTTCAGCACTACTCTCCTCTCAGCTCCACTCTCCTCCTCTCAGCTCCACTCTTCTCCTCTCAGCTCCACTCTCCTCCTCTCAGCTCCACTCTTCTCTTCTTAGCTCTACTCTCCTCCTCTCAACCCCACTCTCCTCCTCTCAGTTCCACTCTGTTCCTCTCAGCTCTACTCTCCTCCTCTCAGCTCCACTCTTTTCCTCTCAGCCCCACTTTTTTCCTCTCAGCTCCACTTTTCTCCTCTCAGCTCCACTCTTCTCCTCTCAGCACTACTCTCTTCCTCTCAGCTCCACTCTCCTCCTCTCAGCTCCACTCTCCTCCTCTCAGCTCCACTCTTCTCCTCTCAGCTTCACTCTCCTCCTCTCAGCTCCACTCTCCTGCCCTCAGGCCTGCTCTCCTCCTGTATGCAGCTTTGTGATCCAAACTGCTTCTTTCAGCACTACTCTCCTCCTCTCAGCTCCACTCTCCTCCTCTCAGCTCCACTCTTCTCCTCTCAGCTCCACTCTCCTCCTCTCAGCTCCACTCTTCTCTTCTTAGCTCTACTCTCCTCCTCTCAACCCCACTCTCCTCCTCTCAGTTCCACTCTGTTCCTCTCAGCTCTACTCTTCTCCTCTCAGCTCCACTCTTTTCCTCTCAGCCCCACTTTTTTCCTCTCAGCTCCACTTTTCTCCTCTCAGCTCCACTCTACTCCTCTCAGCTCAGCTCTCCTCCTCTCAGTCCCACTTTTTTGCTCTCAGCTCCACTCTCCTCCTCTCAGCCCCACTCTCCTCCTCTCAGCTCCACTCTTTTCCTCTTAGCTCCACTCACCTCCTCTCAGCTCCACTCTCCTCCTCTCAGCTCCACTCTCCTCCTCTCAGCTCTACTCTCCTCCTCTCAACCCCACTCTCCTCCTCTCAGCTCTACTCTCCTCCTCTCAACCCCACTCTCCTCCTCTCAGCTCAACTCTCCTCCTCTCAGCCCCTCTCCTCTCATTTCCACTCTGTTCCTCTCTGCTCCACTCTCCTCCTCTCAGCTCCACTCTCCTCCTCTCAGATCCACTCTCCTCCTCTCAGCCCCACTCTCCTCCTCTCAGCCCCACTCTCCTCCTCTCAGCTCCACTCTCCGCCTCTCAGCCCCACTGTCCTCCTCTCAGCCCCACTGTCCTCCTCTCAGCTCCACTCTTCTCCTCTCAGCTCCACTCTTCTCCTCTCAGGCCTGCTCTCCTCCTGTATGCTGATCTGTGCTCCAAACTGCTTCTTTCAGCACTACTCTCCTCCTCTCAGCACTACTCTCCTCCTCTCAGCTCCACTCTCCTCCTCTCAGCTCCACTCTCCTCCTCTCAGCTCCACTCTCCTCCTCTCAGCTCCACTCTCCTCTTCTCAGCTCCACTCTCCTCCTCTCAGTCCCACTCTGTTCCTCTCAGCTCCCCTCTTCTCCTTTCAGCTCCACTCTTCTCCTCTCAGCTCCACTATTCTCCTGTGTTGGTCAGCTCAGTTCCCATCGGCAAAATCCTTATCATTTCACTCAATAGGCTGATTTCTTTCTCGATTTCTCTTATGTGATGGAGGGATAGCATGGTGGAGGGATAGAAGGATAGCCTGATGGAGGGATTTTTATTTATTTTATTTCACCTTTTTTCAACCAGGTTGGTTAAAGATAAAGCAAAGCAGTTCGACACATACAACAACACAGTTACACATGGAGTAAAACAAACATACAGTCAATAATACAGTAGAAAAATAAGTCTATATACATTGTGAGCAAATGAGGTGAGATAAGGGAGGTAAAGGCAAAAAAAGGCCATGGTGGCGAAGTAAATACAATATAGCAAGTAAAACACGGGAATGGTTGATTTGCAGTGGAAGAATGTGCAAAGTAGAGATAGAAATAATTGCGTGCAAAGGAGCAAAATAAATAAATAAATACGGTAGGGAAAGAGGTAGTTGTTTGGGAAAAAATTTAGATGGGCTATGTACAGGTGCAGTAATCTGTGAGCTGCTCAGACAGCTGGTGCTTATTAAAGCTAGTGAGGGAGATACGTTTTTCCAGTTTCAGAGATTTTTGACGTTCGTTCCAGTCATTGGCACGTGCTACGAGTGGGTGCTGCTATGATGACCAGCGAGCTGAGATAAAGGGGGACTTTACCTAGCAGGGTCTTGTAGATGACCTGGGGCCAGTGGGTTTGCCGACGAGTATGAAGCGAGGGCCAGCCAACGAGAGCGTACAGGTCGCAGTGGTGGGTAGTATATGGGGCTTTGGTGACAAAACGGATGGCACTGTGATAGACTGCATCCAATTTTTTGAGTAGGGTATTGGAGGCTATTTTGTAAATGACATTGCCAAAGTCGAGGATCAGTAAGATGGTCAGTTTTACGAGGGTATGTTTGGCAGCATGAGTGAAGGATGCTTTGTTGCAAAATAGGAAGCCAATTCTAGATTTAACATTGGATTGGAGATGTTTGATGTGAGTCTGGAAGGAGAGTTTACAGTCTAACCAGACACCTAGATATTTGAAGTTGTCCACATATTCTAAGTGTCGTGTCTTTGGCTATGCCGGATTAAGTGATATGACATATTATTCTATAAAATCATTTCTCTGTAATTAATATTACCTGATTGAGCTAATCATGTAAATGTAATTAAGTAGAGAGTCGGGGCACCACAAAATACTATTTATAGAGCTGTTATCTTCCGAATAAACTCTTAAAGACCTAGTAATATTTTACATCAATAGCAGTAAATATTAATCGTCATCTTAATTCAGTCTCATCTGAAAGTTGTAAATTCTTGGTTATCTTCACGAACCCCGGCTAACAAGTTGAATCAGCAATACAAAATTGGGTTTAATTATTTATTTACTAAATACCTAACTATCACACAGAATTACACATACACATAATTAAGCATAACTTGATTAAAAATTACGTCATAAAGGAAAACGCCCCTAAGCGGCTGGAACAGATAGGACAGCTTGTTACACAAAAGAAAAGGGGCTGGGTATGAATGAAAGAGCGGGAAGACTGAGGAACAAAGGGTGAAGCTGTGCTATGGTAAATACAGTATCTTATGCATTCTAAATTACCGCCCATTTGGAAAAGGAAAATGCAATAAATATTTACTCTGAGCTGCGCTTCAGTAGGTTGGTGATAGATGGAAGCCCATGTTGCCAAACCGAGTCCTTTGTCCTTTGAAGAATGTATCCGGTTGTCAATTGGATACGTTGTAGGAACGTCGTTGTGTGATAGACGGGATACTCTGTCTGTTCCTTCCTAACCCTCGTTTACAGCTGCTGTTGCTAATTCAATGGCTAGGAGGTATCACTTCTGTAGTGAATAAGAGTTCAAAGTTCATACCATTCACAACCAAAGCTCACGCTGATGTTGGCTTCGTTCTGTAGTTATTATCTGAACCATTCTGACATCGGACCGATCGTCCTCACATCCTCGGAACAGGAGGTTACATTGTCGTCAAGGCTTTATATAGGAAGGGAGAGGAGGGCGTGTTTGAAAAGTTTTATAGCCCATGTCCCTTCACAGGGGCGGGCCACTGATTGAGCATAGCCCTAACATTATGAAAACCCAAATCTCACATTTTAGAAGCTAAAATCACATTTCATCCCATCATGAATCATTTCATATTCAAACATTTAATTTGAACAACAATTCCATGTGAATCCGATAACTCTGATGTGTAGACTTTCCACTGTAGGGTTTATGTCATCTTATCATTGATGAGAATGTGTCAGATGACAACCGAACTGACATCATATTCATTAAGTACCACTGCATATGTTCAATTGGTCCGATTACCAGAATATAGTTCATTTCCCCCCACCTTCTGATGTTCCCAGAATATCTATGTTAACCGAAGGCGTTTGCAAATGTAACATCAGTAGGGTAGAGAGAGGAAAAAGGGGGGAAGATGTATTTATGACTGTCATAAACCTACCCCCAGGCCAACGTCATGACATAAGTCAGAACCGTCCAGAGAAGTGATGTTGGACAGGCGGGCATGTGCAGGCAGCGATCGGTTGAAGAGCATGCATTTAGTTTTACTTGTATTTAAAAGCAATTGGAGGCCACGGAAGGAGAGTTGTATGGTATTGAAGCTCGTGTCCAAAGAAGGGCCAGAAGTATACAGAATGGTGTCATCTGCGTAGAGGTGGATCAGAGACTCACCAGCAGCAAGAGCGACATCATTGATGTATACAGAGAAGAGAGTCGGTCCAAGAATTGAACCCTGTGGCACCCCCATGGAGACTGTCAGAGGCCCGGACAACAGACCCTCTGATTTGAAACACTGAACTCTATCAGAGAAGTAGTTGGTGAACCAGGCGAGGCAATCATTTGAGAAACCAAGGCTGCCGAGTCTGCCGATAGTGTGATGGAGGGATAGCGTGGTGGAGGGATAGCGTGATGGAGGGATAGCATGGTGGAGGGATTGTGTGGTGGAGGGATAACCTGGTGGAGGGATATCATTGTGGAGGGATAGTGTGGTGGAGGGATAGCATGGTGGAGGGATGGCATGGTGGAGGGATAGCATGGTGGAGGGATGGCATGGTGGAGGGATGGCATGGTGGAGGGATAGCCTGGTGGAGGGATAGCATTGTGGAGGGATAGTTTGGTAGAGGGATAATCTGGTGGAGGGATGGCATGGTGGAGGGATAGCATTGTGGAGGGATAGTTTGGTGGAGGGATGGCCTGGTGGAGGGATGGCCTGGTGGAGGGATGACCTGGTGGAGGGATGGCATGGTGGAGGGATGGCATGGTGGAGGGATGGCATGGTGGAGGGATGGCATGGTGGAGGGATGGCATTGTGGAGGGATGGCATGGTGTAGGGATAGCATTGTGGAGGGATAGCGTGGTGGAGGGATAGCCTGGTGGAGGGATGGCATTGTGGAGGGATAGCGTGGTGGAGGGATAGCGTGGTGGAGGGATAGCGTGGTGGAGGGATAGCTTGGTGGGGGGATAGAGTGATGGAGGGATCGCGTGGTGGAGGGATAGCGTGGTGGAGGGATAGCGTGGTTAGCTTGGTGGGGGGATAGAGTGATGGAGGGATCGCGTGGTGGAGGGATAGCGTGGTGGAGGGATAGCTTGGTGGGGGGATAGAGTGGTGGAGGGATCGCGTGGTGGAGGGATAGCGTGGTGGAGGGATAGCGTGGTGGAGGGATAGCATGGTGCAGGGAAAGCGACCTGTTTTCACTCTGACTCTGTTGCTCGGTTTTACAGCGATGGTTGTTGGTGTGTGTGTTGCACTCACTGTATGCTGGATGTGTTTGACTAGATTGACTACAGACCCAAACCAAGTGTCATGATTCAACTTTGGGCTTTTTAAATACTTCTGTATATCAGATATTTTCCATAATTTTTCCAGTGATTCTTAACATTGGTGCTGTATTTTATTGAACTGTGTCATCCATTTGTTTCATGCTTCCTGTGAATTGTTTTTCATTGATTGTAATGGTATAAATATGAACAAAGATTTCCTGTGCGGTGTTGCAAGATTATTAGTGTTTGTTTTCTGTGTTTGGTAAGTAGTGTGTTATGGTTGAACCCAATTGTTCAAGCAAAGACCAGTAGCCCTGTTCTCAGAATCTCAGGGAGTTCCTGGAACGCTTCCACGACAGTTCCAAGTCAAACATTGATGCTTATCATCAGTAGCGGCAGGGCGTGTGTGTGTGTGTGTGTGTGTGTGTGTGTGTGTGTGTGTGTGTGTGTGTGTGTGTGTGTGTGTGTGTGTGTGTGTGTGTGTTTCCTGATGCAACCCAGCTGTCTTTGCATTTCTTTTTTTACTTTTGCTCTCTGGCCACATTTTCCAAGTCCTGTTACGAGCCTTGTAAGCCGTATCCCCCCCAAAAGTACTTGGACCTCCTTATTGCTGGGTTAAGCCTGCAAGTTAGACCTCCTTAAGGCTGGATTAAGCCTGCAATTTAGACCTCCTTATTGCTGGGTTAAGCCTGCAAGTTAGACCTCCTTAAGGCTGGATTAAGCCTGCAATTTAGACCTCCTTATTGCTGGGTTAAGCCTGCAATTTAGACCTCCTTATTGCTGGGTTAAGCCTGCAAATTAGACCTCCTTATTGCTGGGTTAAGCCTGCAATTTAGACCTCCTTATTGCTGGGTTAAGCCTGCAATTTAGACCTCCTTATTGCTGGGTTAAGCCTGCAAATTAGACCTCCTTATTGCTGGGTTAAGCCTGCAATTTAGACCTCCTTATTGCTGGGTTAAGCCTGCAAGTTAGACCTCCTTATTGCTGGGTTAAGCCTGCAATTTAGACCTCCTTAAGAACTCCTTAAAGCTGGATTAAACCTCCTCCTTAGACTTCCTTAAGAACTCCTTAAGGCTGGGTTAAGCCTCCTCCTTAAACCACCGTAAGGCTGGGTTAAGTCTCCTCCTTAAACCACCGTAAGGCTGGGTTAAGTCTCCTCCTTAAACCACATTAAGGCTGGGTTAAGTCTCCTCCTTAAACCACCTTAAGGCTGGGTTAAGTCTCCTCCTTAAACCACCTTAAGGCTGGGTTAAGCCTCCTCCTTAAACCACCGTAAGGCTGGGTTAAGCCTCCTCCTTAAACCACCTTAAGGCTGGGTTAAGCCTCCTCCTTAAACCACCTTAAGGCTGGGTTAAGTCTCCTCCTTAAACCACCGTAAGGCTGGGTTAAGCCTCCTCCTTAAACCACCGTAAGGCTGGGTTAAGCCTCCTCCTTAAACCACCTTAAGGCTGGGTTAAGTCTCCTCCTTAAACCACATTAAGGCTGGGTTAAGTCTCCTACTTAAACCACATTAAGGCTGGGTTAAGCCTCCTCCTTAAACCACCTTAAGGCTGGGTTAAGCCTCCTCCTTAAACCACCTTAAGGCTGGGTTAAACCACCTTAAGGCTGGGTTAAGTCTGATTCCTGAGCCCCAGGCCAAGGTTTACCACATTCCACTCTTGAGATAGGGACCACAGATCTAGGATCAGATCACCCTACCCCTCATAAATAACAATTAAGGGGGTAAATGTACATCTGACTATGAATCTGTGATTAGTGTGAACTTCTGCCTGTAGGGTGTATACACCCTGGAGTGTGTTGTTAATACTTATACCACATAAACACACACTCACAATGTCATTATGCACACCTGTCTGGACCTGCTATTCTCTCCCTGATTGCAATGGAGAGATAAGGTGTCTAGACGCGTGGGATGTTCTCTGAGTCAATCTCTGATAGCTGTGTTTGTTTGTGTATGACATGCAATTCAGACTACTGTTGAGGCACCTAGAACACACAGACAAACATACAGCTCTTTGTTATTAAGTTGTGGGTTCTAGTTGAATGATGTCATGTTTGAGTCAGGTTCAGTGTCTTAGGGTCATTTAGTCCATAGTATATAATATTCTAGTCAGTCATGGACACAACAGGCTCCAGAGCCATGGACACAACAGGCTCCAGAGCCATGGACACAACAGTCTCTCAGAGCCATGGACACAACAGTCTCTCAGAGCCATGGACACAACAGTCTCTCAGAGCCATGGACAAAACAGTCTCTCAGAGCCATGGACACAACAGTCTCTCAGAGCCATGGACACAACAGTCTCTCAGAGCCATGGACACAACAGTCTCTCAGAGCCATGGACACAACAGTCTCTCAGAGCCATGGACACAACAGTCTCCAGAGCCATGGACACAACAGTCTCTCAGAGCCATGGACACAACAGTCTCTCAGAGCCATGGACACAACAGTCTCTCAGAGCCATGGACACAACAGTCTCCAGAGCCATGGACACAACAGTCTCTCAGAGCCATGGACACAACAGGCTCCAGAGCCATGGACACAACAGTCTCTCAGAGCCATGGACACAGCAGTCTCTCAGAGCCATGGACACAACAGTCTCTCAGAGCCATGGACACAACAGTCTCTCAGAGCCATGGACACAACAGTCTCTCAGACACAACAGTCTCTCTCTCAGCCATGGACACAACAGTCTCTCAGAGCCATGGACACAGCAGTCTCTCAGAGCCATGGACACAGCAGTCTCTCAGAGCCATGGACACAACAGTCTCTCAGAGCCATGGACACAACAGTCTCTCAGAGCCATGGACACAACAGTCTCTCAGAGCCATGGACACAACAGTCTCTCAGAGCCATGGACAAAACAGTCTCTCAGAGCCATGGACACAACAGTCTCTCAGAGCCATGGACAAAACAGTCTCTCAGAGCCATGGACACAACAGTCTCTCAGAGCCATGGACACAACAGTCTCTCAGAGCCATGGACACAACAGTCTCTCAGAGCCATGGACACAACAGTCTCTCAGAGCCATGGACACAACAGTCTCTCAGAGCCATGGACACAACAGTCTCTCAGAGCCATGGACGCAACAGTCTATCAGAGCCATGGACACAACAGTCTCTCAGAGCCATGGACACAACAGTCCCTCAGAGCCATGGACACAACAGTCCCTCAGAGCCATGGACACAACAGTCTCTCAGAGCCATGGACACAACAGTCCCTCAGAGCCATGGACACAACAGTCTCTCAGAGCCATGGACACAACAGTCCCTCAGAGCCATGGACACAACAGTCTCTCAGAGCCATGGACACAACAGTCTCTTAGAGCCATGGACACAACAGTGTCCAGAGCCATGGACACAACAGTCTCTCAGAGCCATGGACACAACAGTCCCTCAGAGCCATGGACACAACAGTCTCTCAGAGCCATGGACACAACAGTCCCTCAGAGCCATGGACACAACAGTCTCTCAGAGCCATGGACACAACAGTCTCCAGAGCCATAGACACAACAGGAAACACACTGGAAAATAGCTACACTTGACAGAACAACTACAACTACATAACCGTCATAGACTGTAGTGGGCTCAAGTGGAACATCACTTAGAGAGCGTTACTGTAGAGCAGTGGTTCCCAAACTTTTTATAGCCCCGTACCCCTTCAAACATTCAACCTCCAGCTGCAAACCCCCTCTACACCAGGGTCAGAGCCACTCAAATGTAGTTGACATTGTCCGTAAACTTGAGTTAATTTGCACACAAAAAAATCATACAATGATTGAAAGACCTGTGTATTTTCCTTGTTAATACAGACAGAAAAGAGCTCCAACTTCTTAGTCATAGCCACAATTTTGTCCCGCATATTGAATGTAGTTGTGGAGAGTCTCTGTAATCCTACATTCAGATCATTTAGGTGAGAAAAAACATCACCCAGGTATGCCAGTCGTGTGAGAAACTAGTCATCATGCAAGCTGTCAGACAAGTGAAAATTATGGTCTGTAAAGAAAATGTTAAGCTCATCTCTCAATTTAAAAAAATGTGTCAATACTTTTCCCCTTGATAACCAGCGCACTTTTGTATGTTGTAAAAGTGTTAAATGGTTGCTGCCCATATCATTGCATAATGCAGAAAATGCATGAGAGTTCAGGGCCTTCGCTTCAACAAAGTTAACAATTTTCACTGTTGTGTCCAAAACGTCTTTCAAGCTGTCAGGCATTCCCTTGGCAGCAAGAGCCTCTCGGTGGATGCTGCAGTGTACCCAAGTCGCGTCGGGAGCAACTGCTTGCATGCGCGTTACCACTCCACTATGTCTCCCTGTCATGGCTTTTAGCACCATCAGTACAGATACCAACACATCTTGACCACCAAAGTCCATTTGATGTCACAAAGCTGTCCAGTACTTAAAACATATCTTCTCATGTTGTCCTGGTTTCCAATGGTTTGCAGAAGAGGATATCTATACCAGGAGCTGTGCCAGGCCCACTCATCCAGCTGTAACGGATATAATTCACTGGCTTGTAATTGTTTCAAAACAACTCCTGCCATGTCGCTGATGCGTCTTGAAGCAGTGTTGTTTGATGAAGTCATTGTCTGTATCATATTTTTTGGGCCTTTTCCCCCAGCATTGTCCCAGCCATATCCACGGCAGCAGGAAGAATTAAGTCCTCCACATTAGTTTGGGGCTTGTCTGTCCTAACCACTCGTTGGCTCACCATATAAGACTCTTCTAGCCCCTTCTTATTAATGGTATCGGTTGATTTTATACATGTCTTACTAATCGAATGTCGTCTTTATTCTCTTTCCAAAAACTTGGCCTATTTTTCAAATTGACATGCTTTGTTTCTAAATGTCTGCGCAAGAGTGAAGTTTCCCGCAAGAGAGTAACAGTTAATGTGATTGGATGTTAATTATTTGACTAAGCTACCTGTTCTTGACATTGTGTTGTTATTTGTGAATTACATTTTTATTTGAATACCCCCAACGGCATTCGGCGTACGTACCCCAGTTTAGGAATTCCTGATGTAGTGGACTCAAGTGGATTGTCACTTAGAGAGTGTTACTGTTAGGGACTCAAGTGGATTATCAATTAGAGAGCATTACTGTAGTGGACTCAAGTGGATGATAATTTAGAGAGTGTTACTGTAGTGGACTCAAGTGGATTATCATTTAGAGAGCATTACTGTAGTGGACTCAAGTGGATCATCATTTAGAGAGTGTTACTGTAGTGGACTTAAGTGGATTGTCACTTAGAGAGCATCACTGTAGTGGACTCAAGTGGATTATCATTTAGAGAGCATTACTGTAGTGGACTCAAGTGGATTATCATTTAGAGAGTGTTACTGTAGTGGATTTAAGTGGATTATCATTTAGAGAGAACTACTGTAGTGGACTCAAATGGATTATAATTTAGAGAGCATGACTATTTGACCTGGATCTGTTCCAGAAGTGGAACGGTTAGTTACAACGACAGTCTGACCTCTGTTGTTGTCATCTCTCTTCACTCCAGGGCTCACATGACATTGATCAGTAAGTTCCTGGAACACACACGCACACACCAAGACACATGCAGAAACACACATGCACACACACACGGACAATGTGACCTATCTTCTATGGCCTCTTTACCCCAGTGTGAAAGTGCAGTGCCAATGATCAGGAATCAGGAATGACTGATCACTTGTTACCATGGAGACCCAGAGGGTGGAATAGGACAGCTAGATTAACAGTTGATTGTTTATCAACCATAGTGAAAAATTTGACTCACATCGTCACGATCAAGGTTGGAATGTCAGCGTGTTTGACTGTGTGTAGTTCATGAGCATTAATATGGAGTTGGTCCCCACTTCGCTGTTCTATCAGCTTTCAGGGAAAGCTCTCCACTTGGAACATTGCTGTGGAGACTTGCTTCCATTCAGCCACAAGAGCATTAGTGAGGTTGGGTACTGATGCTGGGTAATTAGGCCTGGTTCGCAGGCGGCATTCCAATTCATCCCAAAGATGTTCAATGGGGTTGAGGTCAGGGATCTGTGCAGGCCAGTCAAGTTCTTCCACACCAATCTCAACAAACCATTTCTTTGTGGACCTCTTTTTGTGCACAGGGTCATGCTGAACAGGAAAGGACCTTCCCCATAAAGATGGAAACACAGAATTGTCTAGAATGTCTTTGTATGCGGTAGCGTTATGTCCCTTCACTGTAACTAAGGGGCCTAGCCCAAACAATGAAAAACATCCCAGGCCGTTGTTCCTCCTCCACCAAACTTTACAGTTGGCACTATGCATTCAGGCAGTTAACATTCCCCTGGAAACCACCAAACCCAGATTCGTCCATCAGACTGCCAGAGGGTGAATAGTGATTCATCACTCCAGAGAACACTTTTCCACTACTCAAGAGTCCAATGGCAGTGAGCTTCACACCAGCCAAAGCTTGGCATTGCACATAGTGATCTTAGGCTTGTGTGGCTGTTCGGTCATTGAAACCCACTTCATGAAGCTCCCAATGAACAGTTCTTGTGCTGACATAGTGAGTGTTGCAACTGAAATCGGTAGTGAGTGTTGTAACCGAGGACAGACGATTCAGCACTCAGCGGTCCCGTTCTGTGAGCTTGTGTGGCCTACCACTTCGCGGCTGAGCCGTTGTTACTCCTAGACGTTTCCACTTCACAATAACAGCACTTACAGTTAACCGGGGCAGCTCTAGCAGGCATAACTTTTATGAAATGACTTGTTGGAACGGTGGCATCTTATGTCGGTGCCACATTGAAAGTCAATGAGCTCTTCAGTAAGGTCGTTCTACTGCCAATTTTTGTCTATGGAGATTGCATGGCTGTGTGCTCAGCTGTATACACCTGTCAGCAACGGGTGTGGCTGAAAAAGCCAAATCCACAAATTTGAAGGGGTGTCCACATACTTTTCTATATACAGTGAATGAGCCATATGTGTTTGCCTGTTTATGAGCATGTTGGAGAAAGTGTGTGTGTGTGTGTGCGTGTGCGTGTGTGTTTGTGTGTGTCTGTTGTGTCCACACACACACACACACACACACACACACACACACACACACACACACACACACACACACACACACACACACACACACACACACACACACACCTTGGAAGCCTGATGAGATTCTAATATACCATACTGTTGACAGACAGACTGCCCTAAGGACAGACAGACATAATATGACTGCTGACAGACTGACCACCTTAATGAGCAGAATATCAGATCAGTTTCACTCAGATTCTTACCCTAAGAACCATGTAGCATGCTGATAAGGTGGTTCTTTAGTCCTTCCTTCCAAACAGGAATCATGTTTTGAATAGTGGAAAGTCGTACTTCTCCCTCAACAGAACCTGAGGCTTAGTCCAGTACGCAGTTAAAGGTTCAGCAGTGTAACTGATTAACATATATAACACCATATGGAAAAGACATTGTGTGACCCGCTCTGACCTTGGTGCTGGAACGCACCAGAACATCAGTGAGGAAAGAAAGACAAGCTTTTATAGATGAAACTATGTATGTGTGATTTAAACAACTTTATCAGTGTGTGTCGATTCATCGTAGGCTGAATTTGAGCGTCAATTTTAGGACCAAAATGCTTCTCAACAGCTTTAGCCCCCAAGACTCCTGAACAGGCAATCAAATGGCTACCCGGACTATTTGCATTGTGTGTCCCCCCCCCTCAAAGGCAAAACTGCTCCAGCTCCTTCAAGTTGGATGGGTTCCGCTGGTGTACAGCAATATTTAAGTCATTGCACAGATTCTCAATTGGATTGAGATCTGGGCTTTGACTAGGCCATTACAAGAAATTTGAATGTTTCCCCATAAACCACTCGAGTTTTGCTTTAGCAGTATGCTTAGGGTCATTGGGTCCCAAGATGGCATAGCAGGTCGGACGTCCTTTGTCCTCGTCTTGCCTTGTCCCGTGTATATATTTACATCTTTTCCACCTGGAAATATATTTTTATATATATTTTTTCAAAAAATCTCAACTTCAAAACAACAACCCGCCTAAAGTGGTGATCCTAACTGACCTGAGACAGGGAATTTCTATAAGGATTAAATGTCAGGATTTGTGGAAAAACTGAGTTTAAATGTGTTTGGCTATGGTGTATGTAAACTTTCGAATTCAACTGTATTGTTTACCTAATACTTATTTTTTACATAAAAATGTCACTGTTTTCTAGTGCTTGTAAGTTAGCGAACGTGACAAATATTCAGCGAACGTGACAAATAATACTTGGATTTTATTTAATCTAAACAACCTTATATCTCTGTGTAAACTTGTCATGTTCATGTCAGTTTCATCATAGTGCAAAGTGACAATATTAAAGTATCAGATGATGTAATGATTTGATAGAGAAGTCCATGACAATATGACAACCATTATTTCAAACATCAGAACAAATGTCTTTCTATATCAGCGCAACGTTGTCTGATTGTCATTTTTGTGTAAGTTTCCAAACAGTTCTTTATCTAAAGTGATTTAAAGAACAGGCTTACTTTGTTTTTGAAAACATAAAGATGGCTTGCTATCTTTGCATGCTTGCATAGATTCATCCTTCATCACTAGATGTGTTGTTTTTGTATCATGTAGATCTACCTACTCATCTCATGGGGAAAACATTTCCAATATTAGTTTTGCAGCAGGTTTTGCAACAGGTCTCTCTAAAATGATATGATGGGGACTGCAGATGGAAATGAGCTGTTAGCTAAGTCTGGTGCAAAACACTTCTGAGATGTGTTTTTGTTGTACATTGTCCATGTCCAAATAAACATATTAAATAAAAGAATGATGGGATAGTAGTCCTAGACAATAGCAAAACATTGTTTCTCAGAATGACAATAATTTATATGTACCCTAAATGATTGATAGGTGGTGAAGTCTTGAAGCCACCGTACCTACATCTTGGCACTCACTCACCATTGTAAAAAAAAACATATTTTGGAGGATTTAGAAATGCATTTACTAATGTCCACAGTCATACAGACACCTTAATACATAGTTTTAAATTATATTGTGAACAGGTTGTTTGGAACCTGGGCTCAGATTGCAACTCCTGCAAAATAACATGAGGTGTTAGTGTCATAATTTCACTGTCCTTCAGCCCAAACAGGAAATTCAAAAAACCTAATCTCCCTCTGGAAAAAAACGTATACATATTATTTTTCCATATTACTATTTGGTTTCCAACAGTTGGGTGTTGTATAAAACTACCTGTCTGCCACTACGACCTGTGCAACAAAATCAAATAAAATCAAATGTATTTATATAGCCATTCTTACATCAGCTGATATATCAAAGTGCTGTACAGAAACCCAGCCTAAAACCACAAACAGCAAGCAATGCAGGTGTAGAGGCACGGTGGCAAGGGAAAAACTCCCTAGAAAGGCCAAAACCTAGGAAGAAACCTAGAGATGAACCAGGCTATGTGGGGTGGCCAGTCCTCTTCTGGCTGTGCCGGGTGGAAATTATAACAGAACATGGCCAAGATGTTCAAATGTTCATAAATGACCAGCATGGTCAAATAATAGTCATCACAGTGAACAGGTCAGGGTTCCATAGCCGCAGGCAGAACAGTTGAAACTGGAGCAGCAGCACGGCCAGGTGGACTGGGGACAACAAGGAGTCATCATACCAGGTAGTCCTGAGGCATGGTCCTAGGGCTCAGATCCTCCAAGAGAGCGAAATAAATTAAGAGAGAAATGGAGAATTAGAGAGAGCATACTTAAATTCACACAGGACACCGAATAAGACAGGAGATATACTCCAGATATAACAAACTGACCCTAGGCCCCCGACACATAAACAACTGCAGCATACATACTGGGGGCTGAGACAGCAGGGGTCAGGAGACACTGTGGCCGATGATACCCAATGGACAGGGCCAAATAGGCAGGATATAACCCCACCCACTTTGCCAAAGCACAGCCCCCACACCACTAGAGGGATATCTTCAACCCCCAACTTACCATCCTGAGACAAGGCCGAGTATAGCCCACAAAGATCTCCGCCACGGCACAACCCAAGGGGGGAAGCCAACCCAGACAGGAAGGCCACGTCAGTGACTCAACCTACTCAAGTGACGCACCCCTCCTAGGGATGGAATGGAAGAGCACCAGTAGGCCAGTGACTCAGCCCCTGTAATAGGGTTAGAGGCAGAGAATCCCAGTGGAGAGAGGGGACACGGCCAGGCAGAGACAGCAAGGGCAGTTCGTTGCTCCAGTGCCTTTCCGTTCACCTTCTCACTCCTGGGCCAGACTACACTCAATCATAGGACCTACTGAAGAGATGAGTCTTCAATAAAGAATGTTGAGTCCGAGTCTGCGTCTCTCACATGGGTAGGCAGACCATTCCATAAAAATGGAGCTCTATAGGAGAAAGCCCTGCCTCCAGCTGTTTGCTTAGAAATTCTAGGGACAATTAGGAAGCTTGCGTCTTGTGACCGTAGCGTACGTGTAGGTATGTACGGCAGGACCAAATCGGAAAGATAGGTAGGAGCAAGCCCATGTAATGCTTTGTAGGTTAGCAGTAAAACCAACGTATCATTTCACAAATGTATTCTCTCCCGTGCTAGTAGGCTAGCTAGCCTAAGAATGAAGGTGAAACTAATAATTCACAATGAAAACCGCAAACAGAATTCAATTAATACGTTCATTACTATGGGTGCTCCTACAGGGGAGTGCCAATATGGCCAACAGGTGGCTCTACTCAGAAGTAGTGCGCTATACAGGGAATGGTGTGTCATTTCACTAACTCTTTCATCATGTAGTGGTGGAGAACTCATTTGAACACATACATCTGTTGTCATAGCTACAGACAGTGACTGTCATGGGGAAACTCTTTTTGGTGTGAGCCCTATTTTGTTAGTGCCATAGATATGGTCTGTGGTCTGTGAGTGCACCGTCACTCACTCCACTCCCTACTGGGTGTGGTGTGTTAAATGTCTGTCAGACTGTGTGTGTGTGTGTGGACAGACAGGGTGACACGTCTCTGAGCGAGGTAACAGTGTGTTGCTCTACAGAGTCAAATATTTTCTTCCCTTCTCCTTTCTCTCCTTCCTCCCTCTTTCTTTCCTCCCTCTTTCTCTCCTCCCTGACCTTGGTGAACATGGTGACTAGTCATCTTCAACATACAAAATCATATCATCACATTTTATTTTTAGACTTTAGTTCAGCTTACAATACAATGCAAATGCACACACTGCTGAAACGACGACTGGACCTGAACGTCAACGGAGGCCAGGCAGGTTGCATCAAGGACTTTTAACTGACACCCCACAGAGTGTCCTCATCAATGGGGCCCTCTCTGATGAACTGACCCTGAACACAGGGGAACCCCAGGGGTGTGTCCTTTCACTGTTGTTGTTCTCTATCCACACTAATGAGAGGATACAATGTGAGCCTTTATAAGTATGTGGATGACATGGCTCTGGTAGGACTCTTTATTAAAGATACTACATCAGATGGGGACAGCTATTTTAAACGGACCAACAACCTTCAAGAATGGTGCCTGTCAAGTGCCCTCCACATCAATGTGGAAAATACAAAGGAGCTGATCATCAATGGCAACAACTTACCAATGTTCCAACCACTCTTCCTGAACCAGTGGAGCTGGATGAGTGTTTCACATACAGAGGGACACAAATTGATAACAAGCTGAGTTTTAGAGTGAATTCAGACTGTATTTTTTTTAAATGCAAGCGAACGTCTGTTCTTAATCATTAAAGGGGTTTGGGGTCAGCCAGGCTGTTCTGGAGAGGGTGTACAGCAGCTTGTTGGAGAGAATATTCACATTCAATATGACAGTCTGGT
Source organism: Oncorhynchus nerka (assembly GCF_034236695.1). NCBI lineage: Eukaryota > Metazoa > Chordata > Actinopteri > Salmoniformes > Salmonidae > Oncorhynchus > Oncorhynchus nerka. The sequence goes on along the minus strand of NC_088398.1, from coordinate 74,661,799 downwards.
ATGGTCATCTGAGCATGAGGAGCAAAAGCAAACTGACCAGAATAGTAAACACAGCCAGCAAAGTAATTGGTCGACCATAGGCACATTTGAGCATTCTATTCCACAGGGCAACCAAAAAGAAGACACTGGCTGTCGTTGAAGACCCTTCCCACCCTCTACACCCTCAGTTGGAGACCCTTCTCGTCCTCTACACCATCAGTTGGAGACCCTTCCCACCCTCTACACCATCAGGTGGAGACCCTTCTCACCCTCTACACCATCAGTTGGAGACCCTTCTCACCCTCTACACCATCAGTTGGAAACCCTTCCCACCCTCTACACCATCAGTTGGAGACCCTTCCCACCCTCTACACCATCAGTTGGAGAGTCTTCTCACCCTCTACACCATCAGTTGGAGACCCTTCTCACACTCTACACCCTCAGGTGGAGACCCTTCCCACCCTCTACACCATCAGTTGGAGACCCTTCTCACCCTCTACACCATCAGGTGGAGACCCTTCTCACCCTCTACACCCTCAGGTGGATACCCTTCTCACCCTCTACACCCTCAGGTGGAGACCCTTCTCACCCTCTACACCATCAGTTGGAGACCCTTCTCACCCTCTACACCATCAGTTGGAGACCCTTCTCACCCTCTACACCCTCAGGTGGAGACCCTTCTTACCCTCTACACCCTCAGTTGGAGACCCTTCTCACCCTCTACACCATCAGGTGGAGACCCTTCTCACCCTCTACACCCTCAGGTGGAGACCCTTCTCACCCTCTACACCATCAGTTGGAGACCCTTCTCACCCTCTACACCATCAGGTGGAGACCCTTCTCACCCTCTACACCCTCAGGTGGAGACCCTACTCACCCTCTACACCCTCAGGTGGAGACCCTTCTCACCCTCTACACCATCAGGTGGAGACCCTTCTCACCCTCTACACCATCAGTTGGAGACTCTTCTCACCCTCTACACCCTCAGGTGGAGACCCTTCTCACCCTCTACACCATCAGTTGGAGACCCTTCTCACCCTCTACACCCTCAGTTGGCGACCCTTCCCACCCTCTACACCATCAGTTGGAGACCCTTCTCACCCTCTACACCATCAGGTGGAGACCCTTCCCACCCTCTACACCATCAGGTGGAGAGTCTTCCCACCCTCTACACCATCAGGTGGAGACCCTTCCCACCCTCTACACCATCAGGTGGAGAGTCTTCCCACCCTCTACACCATCAGGTGGAGACCCTTCCCACCCTCTACACCATCAGGTGGAGACCCTTCCCACCCTCTACACCATCAGTTGGAGACCCTTCTCACCCTCTATACCCTCAGTTGGCGACCCTTCCCACCCTCTACACCATCAGTTGGAGACCCTTCTCACCCTCTACACCATCAGGTGGAGACCCTTCTCACCCTCTACACCCTCAGGTGGAGACCCTTCTCACCCTCTACACCATCAGTTGGAGACCCTTCTCACCCTCTACACCATCAGGTGGAGACCCTTCTCACCCTCTACACCCTCAGGTGGAGACCCTTCTCACCCTCTACACCCTCAGGTGGAGACCCTTCTCACCCTCTACACCATCAGGTGGAGACCCTTCACCCTCACCCTCAGTTACCCTCTTCTCACCATCAGGTGGAGACCCTTCTCACCCTCTACACCCTCAGTTGGCGACCCTTCCCACCCTCTACACCATCAGTTGGAGACCCTTCTCACCCGCTACACCATCAGGTGGAGACCCTTCCCACCCTCTACACCATCAGGTGGAGAGTCTTCCCACCCTCTACACCATCAGGTGGAGACCATCAGGTGGAGAGTCCCACCCTCTACACCATCAGGTGGAGACCCTCTACACCATCAGGTGGAGACCCTTCCCACCCTCTACACCATCAGTTGGAGACCCTTCTCACCCTCTATACCCTCAGTTGGCGACCCTTCACACCCTCTACACCATCAGGTGGAGACCCTTCTCACCCTCTACACCATCAGGTGGAGAGTCTTCCCACCCTCTACACCATCAGTTGGAGAGTCTTCCCACCCTCTACACCATCAGTTGGAGAGTCTTCCCACCCTCTACACCATCAGGTGGAGAGTCTTCCCACCCTCTACACCATCAGGTGGAGACCCTTCCCACCCTCTAACCCATCAGCTGGAGACCCTTCCCACCCTCTACACCATCAGGTGGAGAGTCTTCCCACCCTCTACACCCTCAGGTGGAGACCCTTCCCACCCTCTACACCATCAGGTGGAGACCCTTCCCACCCTCTACACCATCAGTTGGAGACCCTTCCCACCCTCTACACCCTCAGGTGGAGACCCTTCCCACCCTATACACCATCAGTTGGAGACCCTTTCCACCCTCTACACCATCAGGTGGAGAGCCTTCCCACCCTCTACACCATCAGGTGGAGACCCTTCTCACCCTCTACACCATCAGTTGGAGACTCTTCTCACCCTCTACACCCTCAGGTGGAGACCCTTCCCACCCTCTACACCATCAGGTGGAGACCCTTCCCACCCTCTACACCATCAGTTGGAGAGTCTTCCCACCCTCTACACCATCAGGTGGAGACCCTTCCCACCCTCTACACCATCAGGTAAAGAGTCTTCCCTCTGGCCGGCGCTTCAGAATGCCCATGGCCAAGAAGAACGGGTTCAAACATTCATTCGTTCCTAGTTCCGCTGTAGGACTACTAAATGTAAATATGTACTTATCTATCTAGGGCGGTTTTGAGTGAATGGATCAATGTCCTCTATGTTGTTAGTGTACAACATGATGGACTAACTCGTTTAAATGTGTATGATGTGAGAATGTACATGTATGTGATTCCTTTAATGGAAGGTGATAACAAAGAAACATTTCCATCCTGGATGGACATAAAGCCAACCAAGGCTGGTTACAGTAGCTGGTTACAGTAGCTGTTACAGTAGCTGGTTACAGTGTCTGGTTACAGTAGCTGGTTACAGTGTCTGGTTACAGTGTCTGGTTACAGTAGCTGGTTACAGTAGCTGGTTACAGTGTCTGGTTACAGTGTCTGGTTACAGTAGCTGGTTACAGTAGCTGGTTACAGTGTCTGGTTTCAGTGTCTGGTTACAGTAGCTGGTTACAGTAGCTGGTTACAGTGTCTGGTTACAGTAGCTGGTTACAGTAGCTGGTTACAGTGTCTGGTTACAGTAGCTGGTTACAGTGTCTGGTTACAGTGTCTGGTTACAGTAGCTGGTTACAGTAGCTGGTTACAGTAGCTGTTTACAGTGTCTGGTTACAGTGTCTGGTTACAGTAGCTGGTTAAAGTGGCTGGTTACAGTAGCTGGTTACAGTAGCTGGTTACAGTAGCTAGTTACAGTGGCTGGTTACAGTAGCTGGTTACAGTAGCTGGTTACAGTGTCTGGTTACAGTAGCTGGTTACAGTGGCTGGTTACAGTGTCTGGTTACAGTGGCTGGTTACAGTGGCTGGTTACAGTAGCTGGTTACAGTGTCTGGTTACAGTAGCTGGTTACAGTGTCTGGTTACAGTAGCTGCTTACAGTAGCTGGTTACAGTAGCTGTTACAGTAGCTGGTTACAGTGTCTGGTTACAGTAGCTGGTTACAGTAGTTGGTTACAGTAGCTGGTTAAAGTGGCTGGTTAAAGTGGCTGGTTACAGTGTCTGGTTACAGTAGCTGGTTACAGTTGCTGGTTACAGTAGCTGTTACAGTAGCTGGTTAAAGTGTCTGGTTACAGTAGCTGGTTACAGTAGCTGGTTACAGTGGCTGGTTACAGTAGCTGGTTACAGTAGCTGGTTATAGTAGCTGGTTTCAGTGGCTGGTTACAGTGGCTGGTTATAGTAGCTGGTTACAGTGTCTGGTTACAGTAGCTGGTTACAGTAGCTGGCTACAGTAGCTGGTTACAGTGGCTGGTTACAGTAGCTAATTAGGTCAGCAGGCAGCAGTTAGCCTAGTGGTTAGAGCATTGGGCCAGTTACTGAAAGGTTGCTAGATCGAATCCCTGAGCTGACAAAGTAAAACATCTGTTGTTCTGCTCCTGAACAAGGCAGTTAACCCACTGATCCTACACCATTATTGTTAATACAAATTTTTTCTTAACTGACTCAGACTGTTGGTATTTGTAGTCAGTACCTGGTGTTACCAGACTCAGTGTTGGTATTTGTAGTCAGTGCATGATGTTACCAGACACCGTGTTGGTATTTGTAGTCAGTACATGGTGTTACCAGACTCAGTGTTGGTATTTGTAGTCAGTGCATGATGTTACCAGACACAGTGTTGGTATTTGTAGTCAGTACATGGTGTTACCAGACTCAGTGTTGGTATTTGTAGTCAGTGCATGATGTTACCAGACACCGTGTTGGTATTTGTAGTCAGTACCTGGTGTTACCAGACTCAGTGTTGGTATTTGTAGTCAGTACCTGGTGTTACCAGACTCAGTGTTGGTATTTGTAGTCAGTACATGATGTTACCAGACACAGTGTTGGTATTTGTAGTCAGTACATGGTGTTACCAGACTCAGTGTTGGTATTTGTAGTCAGTGCATGATGTTACCAGACTCAGTGTTGGTATTTGTAGTCAGTGCATGATGTTACCAGACACAGTGTTGGTATTTGTAGTCAGTGCATGATGTTACCAGACACAGTGCTGGTATTTGTAGTCTGTGCATGATGTTACCAGACACAGTGTTGGTATTTGTAGTCAGTGCATGATGTTACCAGACACCGTGTTGGTATTTGTAGTCAGTGCATGATGTTACCAGACACAGTGTTGTTATTTGTAGTCAGTGCATGATGTTACCAGACACAGTGTTGGTATTTGTAGTCAGTACATGGTGTTACCAGACTCAGTGTTGGTATTTGTAGTCTGTGCATGATGTTACCAGACACAGTGTTGGTATTTGTAGTCAGTACATGATGTTACCAGACTCAGTGTTGGTATTTGTAGTCAGTGCATGATGTTACCAGACACAGTGTTGGTATTTGTAGCCAGTGCATGATGTTACCAGACTCAGTGTTGGTATTTGTAGTCTGTGCATGATGTTACCAGACACAGTGTTGGTATTTGTAGTCAGTACATGGTGTTACCAGACTCAGTGTTGGTATTTGTAGTCAGTGCATGATGTTACCAGACACAGTGTTGGTATTTGTAGTCAGTGCATGATGTTACCAGACACAGTGTTGGTATTTGTAGTCAGTACATGGTGTTACCAGACTCAGTGTTGGTATTTGTAGTCTGTGCATGATGTTACCAGACACAGTGTTGGTATTTGTAGTCAGTGCATGATGTTACCAGACTCAGTGTTGGTATTTGTAGTCAGTGCATGATGTTACCAGACTCAGTGTTGGTATTTGTAGTCAGTGCATGATGTTACCAGACTCAGTGTTGGTATTTGTAGTCAGTGCATGATGTTACCAGACTCAGTGTTGGTATTTGTAGTCAGTGCATGATGTTACCAGACTCAGTGTTGGTATTTGTAGTCAGTGCATGATGTTACCAGACTCAGTGTTGGTATTTGTAGTCAGTGCATGATGTTACCAGACACAGTGTTGTTATTTGTAGTCAGTGCATGATGTTACCAGACACAGTGTTGGTATTTGTAGTCAGTGCATGATGTTACCAGACACCGTGTTGGTATTTGTAGTCAGTACCTGGTGTTACCAGACTCAGTGTTGGTATTTGTAGTCAGTGCATGATGTTACCAGACACAGTGTTGGTATTTGTAGTCAGTGCATGATGTTACCAGACACAGTGTTGGTATTTGTAGTCAGTGCATGATGTTACCAGACACCGTGTTGGTATTTGTAGTCAGTGCATGATGTTACCAGACACCGTGTTGGTATTTGTAGTCAGTGCATGATGTTACCAGACACAGTGTTGTTATTTGTAGTCAGTGCATGATGTTACCAGACACAGTGTTGGTATTTGTAGTCAGTGCATGATGTTACCAGACACAGTGTTGGTATTTGTAGTCAGTACATGATGTTACCAGACTCAGTGTTGTTATTTGTAGTCAGTGCATGATGTTACCAGACACTGTGTTGGTATTTGTAGTCTGTGCATGATGTTACCAGACACAGTGTTGGTATTTGTAGTCAGTACATGGTGTTACCAGACTCAATGTTGGTATTTGTAGTCAGTGCATGATGTTACCAGACACAGTGTTGGTATTTGTAGTCAGTGCATGATGTTACCAGACACAGTGTTGGTATTTGTAGTCAGTACATGGTGTTACCAGACTCAGTGTTGGTATTTGTAGTCTGTGCATGATGTTACCAGACTCAGTGTTGGTATTTGTAGTCAGTGCATGATGTTACCAGACACAGTGTTGGTATTTGTAGTCAGTGCATGATGTTACCAGACTCAGTGTTGGTATTTGTAGTCTGTGCATGATGTTACCAGACACAGTGTTGGTATTTGTAGTCTGTGCATGATGTTACCAGACACAGTGTTGGTATTTGTAGTCAGTACATGATGTTACCAGACTCAGTGTTGGTATTTGTAGTCAGTGCATGATGTTACCAGACACAGTGTTGGTATTTGTAGTCTGTGCATGATGTTACCAGACACAGTGTTGGTATTTGTAGTCAGTGCATGGTGTTACCAGACTCAGTGTTGGTATTTGTAGTCTGTGCATGATGTTACCAGACACAGTGTTGATATTTGTAGTCAGTACATGATGTTACCAGACTCAGTGTTGGTATTTGTAGTCAGTGCATGATGTTACCAGACACAGTGTTGGTATTTGTAGTCAGTGCATGATGTTACCAGACTCAGTGTTGGTATTTGTAGTCTGTGCATGATGTTACCAGACACAGTGTTGGTATTTGTAGTCTGTGCATGATGTTACCAGACACAGTGTTGGTATTTGTAGTCAGTACATGGTGTTACCAGACACAGTGTTGGTATTTGTAGTCAGTGCATGATGTTACCAGACACAGTGTTGGTATTTGTAGTCAGTGCATGATGTTACCAGACTCAGTGTCGGTATTTGTAGTCAGTGCAAATATTGTTACCAGACTCAGTGTTGGTATTTGTAGTCAGTGCATGATGTTACCAGATACAGTGTTGGTATTTGTAGTCTGTGCATGATGTTACCAGACACAGTGTTGGTATTTGTAGTCAGTACATGGTGTTACCAGACTCAGTGTTGGTATTTGTAGTCTGTGCATGATGTTACCAGACACAGTGTTGGTATTTGTAGTCAGTACATGATGTTACCAGACTCAGTGTTGGTATTTGTAGTCAGTGCATGATGTTACCAGACACAGTGTTGGTATTTGTAGTCAGTGCATGATGTTACCAGACTCAGTGTTGGTATTTGTAGTATGTCCATGATGTTACCAGACACAGTGTTGGTATTTGTAGTCTGTGCATGATGTTACCAGACACAGTGTTGGTATTTGTAGTCAGTACATGGTGTTACCAGACTCAGTGTTGGTATTTGTAGTCAGTGCATGATGTTACCAGACACAGTGTTGGTATTTGTAGTCAGTGCATGATGTTACCAGACACAGTGTTGGTATTTGTAGTCTGTGCATGATGTTACCAGACACAGTGTTGGTATTTGTAGTCAGTACATGGTGTTACCAGACTCAGTGTTGGTATTTGTAGTCTGTGCATGATGTTACCAGACACAGTGTTGGTATTTGTAGTCAGTGCATGATGTTACAAGACACAGTGTTGGTATTTGTAGTCAGTGCATGATGTTACCAGACTCTGTGTTGGTATTTGTAGTCTGTGCATGATGTTACCAGACACAGTGTTGGTATTTGTAGTCTGTGCATGATGTTACCAGACACAGTGTTGGTATTTGTAGTCAGTACATGGTGTTACCAGACTCAGTATTGGTATTTGTAGTCAGTGCATGATGTTACCAGACTCAGTGTTGGTATTTGTAGTCAGTGCATGATGTTACCAGACTCAGTGTTGGTATTTGTAGTCAGTGCATGATGTTACCAGACTCAGTGTTGGTATTTGTAGTCAGTGCATGATGTTACCAGACTCAGTGTTGGTATTTGTAGTCAGTGCATGATGTTACCAGACTCAGTGTTGGTATTTGTAGTCAGTGCATGATGTTACCAGACACAGTGTTGTTATTTGTAGTCAGTGCATGATGTTACCAGACTCAGTGTTGGTATTTGTAGTCAGTACATGATGTTACCAGACACCGTGTTGGTATTTGTAGTCTGTGCATGATGTTACCAGACACCGTGTTGGTATTTGTAGTCAGTACATGATGTTACCAGACACAGTGTTGGTATTTGTAGTCAGTACATGGTGTTACCAGACTCAGTGTTGGTATTTGTAGTCAGTGCATGATGTTACCAGACACCGTGTTGGTATTTGTAGTCAGTACATGATGTTACCAGACACAGTGTTGGTATTTGTAGTCAGTGCATGATGTTACCAGACTCAGTGTTGGTATTTGTAGTCAGTGCATGATGTTACCAGACTCAGTGTTGGTATTTGTAGTCAGTACATGGTGTTACCAGACTCAGTGTTGGTATTTGTAGTCAGTACATGATGTTACCAGACACAGTGTTGGTATTTGTAGTCTGTGCATGATGTTACCAGACACAGTGTTGGTATTTGTAGTCAGTACATGGTGTTACCAGACTCAGTGTTGGTATTTGTAGTCAGTGCATGATGTTACCAGACTCAGTGTTGGTATTTGTAGTCAGTGCATGATGTTACCAGACACAGTGTTGTTATTTGTAGTCAGTGCATGATGTTACCAGACTCAGTGTTGGTATTTGTAGTCAGTACATGATGTTACCAGACACCGTGTTGGTATTTGTAGTCAGTACATGATGTTACCAGACACAGTGTTGGTATTTGTAGTCAGTACATGGTGTTACCAGACTCAGTGTTGGTATTTGTAGTCTGTGCATGATGTTACCAGACACAGTGTTGGTATTTGTAGTCAGTACATGATGTTACCAGACTCAGTGTTGGTATTTGTAGTCAGTGCATGATGTTACCAGACACAGTGTTGGTATTTGTAGTCAGTGCATGATGTTACCAGACTCAGTGTTGGTATTTGTAGTATGTCCATGATGTTACCAGACACAGTGTTGGTATTTGTAGTCTGTGCATGATGTTACCAGACACAGTGTTGGTATTTGTAGTCAGTACATGGTGTTACCAGACTCAGTGTTGGTATTTGTAGTCAGTGCATGATGTTACCAGACACAGTGTTGGTATTTGTAGTCAGTGCATGATGTTACCAGACACAGTGTTGGTATTTGTAGTCTGTGCATGATGTTACCAGACACAGTGTTGGTATTTGTAGTCAGTACATGGTGTTACCAGACTCAGTGTTGGTATTTGTAGTCTGTGCATGATGTTACCAGACACAGTGTTGGTATTTGTAGTCAGTGCATGATGTTACAAGACACAGTGTTGGTATTTGTAGTCAGTGCATGATGTTACCAGACTCTGTGTTGGTATTTGTAGTCTGTGCATGATGTTACCAGACACAGTGTTGGTATTTGTAGTCTGTGCATGATGTTACCAGACACAGTGTTGGTATTTGTAGTCAGTACATGGTGTTACCAGACTCAGTATTGGTATTTGTAGTCAGTGCATGATGTTACCAGACTCAGTGTTGGTATTTGTAGTCAGTGCATGATGTTACCAGACTCAGTGTTGGTATTTGTAGTCAGTGCATGATGTTACCAGACTCAGTGTTGGTATTTGTAGTCAGTGCATGATGTTACCAGACTCAGTGTTGGTATTTGTAGTCAGTGCATGATGTTACCAGACTCAGTGTTGGTATTTGTAGTCAGTGCATGATGTTACCAGACTCAGTGTTGGTATTTGTAGTCAGTGCATGATGTTACCAGACACAGTGTTGTTATTTGTAGTCAGTGCATGATGTTACCAGACTCAGTGTTGGTATTTGTAGTCAGTACATGATGTTACCAGACACCGTGTTGGTATTTGTAGTCTGTGCATGATGTTACCAGACACCGTGTTGGTATTTGTAGTCAGTACATGATGTTACCAGACACAGTGTTGGTATTTGTAGTCAGTACATGGTGTTACCAGACTCAGTGTTGGTATTTGTAGTCAGTGCATGATGTTACCAGACACCGTGTTGGTATTTGTAGTCAGTACATGATGTTACCAGACACAGTGTTGGTATTTGTAGTCAGTGCATGATGTTACCAGACTCAGTGTTGGTATTTGTAGTCAGTGCATGATGTTACCAGACTCAGTGTTGGTATTTGTAGTCAGTACATGGTGTTACCAGACTCAGTGTTGGTATTTGTAGTCAGTACATGATGTTACCAGACACAGTGTTGGTATTTGTAGTCTGTGCATGATGTTACCAGACACAGTGTTGGTATTTGTAGTCAGTACATGGTGTTACCAGACTCAGTGTTGGTATTTGTAGTCAGTGCATGATGTTACCAGACTCAGTGTTGGTATTTGTAGTCAGTGCATGATGTTACCAGACACAGTGTTGTTATTTGTAGTCAGTGCATGATGTTACCAGACTCAGTGTTGGTATTTGTAGTCAGTACATGATGTTACCAGACACCGTGTTGGTATTTGTAGTCAGTACATGATGTTACCAGACACAGTGTTGGTATTTGTAGTCAGTACATGGTGTTACCAGACTCAGTGTTGGTATTTGTAGTCAGTGCATGATGTTACCAGACACCGTGTTGGTATTTGTAGTCAGTACATGATGTTACCAGACACCGTGTTGGTATTTGTAGTCAGTACATGATGTTACCAGACACAGTGTTGGTATTTGTAGTCAGTGCATGATGTTACCAGACACAGTGTTGCATGGAGTATTTATCTTCTACTGCTACCCTGATGCTAACATGGTGGCATCACAATTCTAAATGTTCAGATGCATTTGGCCAAAGTCTGCACATCTTTGGCTCTGGGTAACGCTATTGACAGGTAGTAATGATCAGGACTGGGTCAGTCTGTGAACACCAGGAGGTATAGGTGACCAAAAGGGCTGAGTGACCTTCCCTGACTCCAGGGTCCAGGAGTTACAGAGACTCCAGTCACTAGTGAACAAGGACTCAATGAAAGGACTCAATGCAAACGTATATAACAACTGACCAACCACTCTAACCTGGGTGGCTGGGTGGGGGAGAGAGAACCAACTCCCTAACCTGGCCAGAGGGTGGGTGGCTGGGTGGCTGGGTGGGGAAGAGAGGGAGGGAGACCCACCTCACTAACCTGGCCAGAGGGGTAGGAGGCTGGGTGGGGGAGGGAAGGAGACCCACCTCCCTAATCTGGCCAGAGGGATGGGAGGCTGGGTGCGGGAGGGAGGGAGCCCCACCTCCCTAACCTGGCCAGAGGTTTGGGAGGCTGGGTGGGTGGGGGAGGGAGGGAGCCCCACCTCCCTAACCTGGCCAGAGGGGTGGGAGGCTGGGTGGGGGAGGGAGGGAGCCCCACCTCCCTAACCTGGCCAGAGGGGTGGGAGGCTGGGTGGGGGAGGGAGGGAGCCCCACCTCCCTAACCTGGCCAGAGGGGTGGGAGGCTGGGTGAGAGAGTGAGAGTGAGTGAGAAAGAAAGAGAGGGAGTGGGACAGATAGATAGATAGACAGAAGAGGAGGGGGACAGAGGTCAAATGAGGGAGACGAGGGAAGATGGGAGAGAAAGGGAAGGGACGTGGAGTTGAGAGATTTGGAGAAATTGAAAGAGGGAGGTAAAGAATTACAAGCTACAACAAGTCAGCACCTCAGGAGTAAATGTCAGCTGGCTTTTCATAGCCGATCATTGAGAGTATCTCTACCGCTCCTGCTGTCTCTAGAGAGTTGAAAACAGCAGGACTGGGACAGGTAGCACGGCCGGTGAACAGGTCAGGGTTCCATAGCCGCAGGCAGAACAGTTGAAACTGGAGCAGCAGCACGGCCAGATGGACTGGGGACAGCATGGAGTCATCATGCCAGGTAGTCCTGAGGCATGGTCCTAGGGCTCAGGTCCTCCGAGGGAGAGAAAGAAAGAAAGAAAGAAAGAAAGAAAGAAAGAAAGAAAGAAAGAAAGAAAGAAAGAAAAGAAAGAAAGAAAGAAAGAAAGAAAGAAAGAAAGAAAGAAAGAGAATTAGAGAGAGCATACTTAAATTCACACAGGACACCGGATAAGACAGGAGAAATACCAGATATAACAGACTGACCCTAGCCCCCCAACACATAAACTACTGCAGCATAAATACTGGAGGCTGAGACAGGAGGGGTCAGGAGACACTGTGGCCCCATCCGATGATAGCCCTGGAAAGGGCAAAACAGGCAGGATATAACCCCACCCACTTTTCCAAAGCACAGCCCCCACACCACTAGAGGGATATCTTCAACCACCAACTTACCATCCTGAGACAAGGCCGAGTATAGTCCACAAAGATCTCCACCACGGCACAACCCAAGGGGTGCGCCAACCCAGACAGGAAGGCCAGGTCAGTGACTCAACCCACTCAAGTGACGCACCCCTCCTAAGGATGCCATGGAAGAGCACCAGTAGGCCAGTGACTCAGCCCCTGTAATAGGGTTAGAGGCAGAGAATCCCAGTGGAGAGAGGGGACACGGCCAGGCAGAGACAGCAAGGGCGGTTCGTTGCTCCAGAGCCTTTCCGTTCACCTTCACACTCCTGGGCCAGACTACACTCAATCATATGACCCACTGAAGAGATGGGTCTTCAGTAAAGACTTAAAGGTTGAGACAGAGTTTGCCTCCAGCTGTTTGCTTAGAAATTCTAGGGACAATTAGGTGGCCTGCGTCTTGTGACCGTAGAGTACGTGTAGGTATGTACGGCACGACCAAATCGGAAACATGGGTAGGAGCAAGCCCATGTAATGCTTTGTAGGTTAGCAGTAAAACCTTGAAATCAGCTCTTGCCTTAACAGGAAGTCAGTGTAGAGAGGCTAGCACTGGAGTAATGTGGTACATTTTGGGGTTCTAGTCAGGATTCTAGCAGCAGTATTTAGCACTAACTGAAGTTTACCTAGTGCTTTTGCCGGAAAATAGAGCATTGCAGTGGTCTAACCTAGAAGTAACAAAAGCAAAAACTAAGACCCCTTCATGTCACAGACTCTGATCACTAATGTAAAATATACCGTTCCTTGCAAATGTATTCATCCCCCTTGGCATATTTCCTATTTTGTTGCATTACAACCTGTAATTTAAATGGAATTGTATTTAGATTTTTTTGTAATGGGCATACACAAAATTTGTGAAGTGAAATTTAAAAAGTCAACTTGTTTAAAAAAATTCAAAAAAAAAAAGAGAAAAAAAGTGCTGTGTGCATATGTATTCACCCCTTTGCTATGAAGCCCCTAAATAAGAGAGAGGGCAGCCCACCAAAACCCACGGACCAGGTATGGAGGGCATTAATCAGAGAGACCAAAGAGACCAAAGATAACCCTGAAGGAGCTACAAAGCTCCACAGCGGAGATTGGAGTATCTGTCCATAGGACCACTTTAAGCCGTACACTCCACAGAGCTGGGCTTTACAGAAGAGTGGCCAGAAAAAAGCCATTGCTTTTTCCACCATAATTTGCAAATAAATTCATTAAAAATCCTACGATGTGATTTTCTGGATTTTTTTTCTAATTTTGTCTGTCATAGTTGAAGTGTACCTATAATGAAAATTACAGGCCTCTCTCATATTTTTAAGTGGGAGAACTTGCACAATTGGTGGCTGACTAAATACTTTTTTGCCCCACTGTATTTCAGCCACTCTCTCAGGCATACTTCGTCTCAAGGTGCTAATCTCTAGTCTCAGTTCTCGAGATTCACTTGTGCATCCCTTCTTTCGCTTCCTTCAGAGTTTAGCTCCTATAACACATCCAAACAATGCATCCAAACAACACATCCAAATAATAATGTAAATAATGAATCCTTATAACAATGCATTAAAACAATTCGACCTCACTCTTCCTAAACTACTGACCTGCCTATTTTCACACTTGGAAGATTATTGTAATCTATTGTAACTCCCATAGCCTGGGTTTGTGGATGTCCAGATGGTGGGATGGAGGGAAGAGAAAGAGATTGATTGTTGCAGAGATGGACACCCTCCATACAGAAGGCAGCAGAAACTACAGATGGAATCCAGACAGTCCTGGAGTGGAACCAGAGAGGAGTGGTGACCGCACCATAGAACCATTTAGTTGGATGTTGATGTGATGTCTACTGTCTTCAAACTGACTTTCTCTCTGAGAAGCTGGGCTCAGATACAAGCTGCACATACCGTATGATTATGGATAAGGAGAATTAACTACTGCCATAGATTTGGCTGTGAAACTATTCTGATCCTTTGGCTAAGCCCTGTCCCCCTTAAACTGGCCTGCCGGTGGGGGTGAGAGTTCATTGGTGTTACTGGGAGGTCAGGATGGGTCAGACGGGTGGGGGAGGGGTGATAAAACCACAATGGTAGAGCTGAATGGAAGAACTGAGGTCTGGGAGCCCCATCACTTTAAATCACTGTGCCTAAGCTGTGTTGCCTTAGGGAAGCATTCCATACCCCCCACACACACACGCACTCACAAACGCACGCACACACACAGGTACCACCATAAATTAGAGTCCGACATGTACAGAGAATTATCTTTAAATCAGTGTTCTATATAATAATGGTGAATATGTCTGAAATATTTTGTTCACCAATGTATACCTAGGGCTAGATTCAATCATCCGCATAGCGTTGTTTTGGCTACGTCGGAGGTGAAACTACATTAGAGCTGTCAAATCCACAAGTGGCTTGTTACCTTATCGCGTACAATGCCATTGGATGCAACGAAAAACCACACCTGACTATAATCCAACAAATCTCATGTAGCCGAGTTACTAATTCAAACACTACAATTAGGCATGAACTTCTAACGCGGTAGCTCACCGATGTGTCAGGTAGGGATAGTAGAGAAGGGAGTGGTTTATGACAGACGAGAAGCCTCTCACCGATGTTTCAGGCAGAGATAACAGAGAAGGGAGTGGTTTATGACAGACGAGAAGCCTCTCAATGATGTGTCAGGCAGGGATAATAGAGAAGGGAGTGGTTTATGACAGACGAGAAGCCTCTCACCGATGTGTCAGCTCGTACCTCTGTTACACCTCCAACACCGCCAAAACATCTGCTATGTGGATGTGGGCCAACGCTGGTTAATGCTGGTTAATGCCCTAGAGACATTCTGTATTTGCCTTTACAGTAATTCCACAGTAATTCCACATCACACTGTATATCCACATCGGGCTGTATATCCTCACCACCTTAATTAAGCATGCCCCAATCAAAAATGAAGACCTAAGAACAGATATAGCCCGTGGTTTACTCCAGCCTGGACTGCCCTTGACCAGCACAAAAATATCCTGTGGCGTACTGCATTAGCAACTTTTCGGGGAAGTTAGGTGCCAATACACAGAGTCAATTAGGAAAGCAAAGGCTAGCTTTTTCAAACAGAAATATACATACTGTAGCACAAATTCCAAAAGGTTTGGGACACTGTAAAGTCAATTGAGACTTTACAGCTGCTCACTGCACTGAGGCTAGGAAACACTGTCACCACCGATAAATCCAAGATAATTCTGAATTTCAATAAGCATTTTTCTACGGTTGGCCATGCTTCCAACCTGGCTACCCCTAAACCAGCCAACAGCTCTGCACCCCTTGCAGCAACTTGCCCAAGCCACTCACCGCTTCTCCTTCACCCAAACCCAGATAGCTGATGTTCTGAAAGAGCTGCAAAATCTGGACCCCTACAAATCAGCTGGGCTTGACAATCTGGACCCTCCCTTTCTAAAATTATCCGCCGAAATTAGCCTGTTCAACCTCTCTTTCATATCGTCTGAGATCCCCAAAGATTGGAAAGCTGCTGCTGTCATCCCCCTCTTCAAAGGGGGAGACACTCTAGACCCAAACTGTTATAGACCCATTTCCATCCTGCCCTGCCTTTCTAAAGTCTTCAAAAGCCAAGTTAACAAACAGATCACCAACCATTTCGAATCCCACCGTACCTTCTCAGCAGTGCAATCTGCTTTCCGAGCTGGTCACGGGTGTGCCTCAGCCACACTCAAGGTTCTAAATTATATCATAACTATCATCGATAAAAGACAGTACTGTGCAGCCATCTTCATCGACCTGGCCAAGACTTTTGACTCTGTCAATCACCGCATTCTTATCGGCAGACTCAACAGCCTTGATTTCTCAAACGACTGGCTCGCTGGTTCACCAACTACTACTTCTTGTCAAATCGGAGGGCCTGTTGTCCGGACCTCTGGCAGTCTCTATTGGGGTGCCACAGGGTTAAATTCTCGGGCCGACACTTTTCTCTGTATATATCAAT
Source organism: Oncorhynchus nerka (assembly GCF_034236695.1). Lineage (NCBI taxonomy): Eukaryota > Metazoa > Chordata > Actinopteri > Salmoniformes > Salmonidae > Oncorhynchus > Oncorhynchus nerka. The sequence continues at coordinate 74,645,522 of NC_088398.1, read as the reverse complement.
GATGTCACTCTTGCTGCTGGGGATTCTCTGATCCACCTCTACGTAGACAACACCATTCTGTATACTTCTGGCCCTTTTTTGGACACTGTGTTAACAAACTCCCAGACGAGCTTCAATGCCATACAACACTCCTTCCAACTGCTCTTACGTTAAATGCTAGTAAAAGTAAATGCATGCTCTTCAACCGATCAACGCCTGCACCCGTCTGCCTGACTAGCATCAATACATTGGACGGTTCTGACTTAGACATCTACAAATACCTAGGTGTCTGGTTAGACTGTAAACTCTGCTTCCAGACTCACATTAAGCATCTCCAATCCAAAATTAAATCTAGATTCAGCTTCCTATTTTGCAACAATGCCTCATTCACTCATGCTGCTAAACATACCCCGGTAAAACTGACTATCCTAACGATCCTTGACTTTGGCGATGTCATTTACAAAATAGCCTCCAACACTCTACTCAGCAAACTAGATGTAGTCTATCACAGTGCCATCCGTTCTGTCACCAAATGTCACTTCCTGACCATAGAGATCTTTTTATTCTCCATGTTTGGTTGGTCAGGGTGTGACTCGGGAGGGAAACTCTATGTTCTTTGTTTCTATGATTTGGCCTGGTATGGTTCTCAATCAGGGACAGCTGTCTATCGTTGATTGGGAATCATACTTTGGCAGCCTTTTCCCCTTTTGTATGTGTGGGTAGTTGTCTTTGTTAGTGGCATTATAGCCTAAGTAAGCCTAAGTAAGCTTCATGGTCATTTCCTTGTTCTTTGTTTTGTTGGCGACATTTACCAATAAAAGAAATGTACGCTCACCATGCTGCACTTTGGTCTGGTAATTTCCATGACGACAGCAATCGTGACACCAAAGCCCCATACACTACCCACCACTGCGAGCTGTATGCTCTCGTTGGCTAGCCCTCGCTTCATATTCGCGCCTAACCCACTGGCTCCAGGTCATCTATAAGTCTTTGCTAGGTAAAGCCCCGCCTTATCTCAGCTCACTGGT